>NC_058410.1:43302335-43586274 GCF_002201575.2 Neomonachus schauinslandi | reverse complement strand
CTCCGCCTTTGTCCTAATCCACACCAGCAGGTGGAGCCGCAGTTAAAGTTTCTGAGTCCATTCCGGGAGCGGGAGCCCATCTTGCTCGCCGCCGAGGCCCTAGCTGGAGGAGGAGGGTCAGAGCTCGGGTGCAGCCAATCGCGGGCAACGCTGCTAGTTATCAGAGCAGAATGGGCTGTAGTTTAGTGAAATAGGAAAGCTGCAAAAACACTGTGGAGTGCTCCCGTGTAAATAAAAAGAGGAAAAAAAAGTTTCTCAAGTCGCCGCTGCACGACGTCGGGCAGGCGCCGGGGCGAGGGTCTGCGCTCTCCCGAGCGGCCGCGCGCTGGACTTTATTGTGCCGCAACAAGCCCCCGTTCCCATTGTTTGTGTTTTTTTCAAAATATGGCAAAGGTTCAGGTGAACAATGTAGTGGTGCTGGATAACCCTTCTCCTTTCTACAACCCGTTCCAGTTCGAGATCACCTTCGAGTGCATCGAGGACCTGTCTGAAGGTGAGTCGGGCGCCCGCCCGCCGCCGGGCTGTCAGTTGCGGGCTGCAGACGTTGAAAGTTTCCCGGGCCCGGCCTCGCGCGGGCGGCCGGTGCTCGGCGCCGGACGGGCGGCGGGCTCGGCTCTGCGGAGGGAAACTTGAAGTTGATGGACGACGGCCGCCGAGGCGCGCGCGGCGTTCGGCCGCAGCCGGGGCGCCTGCCGTGGTTCAACTTGCGAGGAACTTGTTCAAGCGGAGGTAGCCATGTTGTCAGCTTTGTCTGGCGGGCGGGCGGTTCGCGAGACCCGCAGTTGAGCCCGCGGCGCCGGCCGGAGGTCGCGCCGGCCTGGCCCCGCACCGCGAACGGCCTCCGCGGCCCCGGCACGGAGGTTGGGAAGGGAGAGGCATGTGTGTGGTCGCGCCGGCGAGTTAGCAGCGGAGCCATCTTACCAAGAGTAGAGAATTGGGCCACCGACCCCGGCGTCACGACGCCTCCTCTCCGCGCCGCGGGTGACGAACACGGCGCCCCGCCTGCCCACCTTCTGCCCCCGAGCGAGAGGCAAATCCATTTTTAGAGCTTATGCTGGAGTTGCCCTACTCTCTGGGGTGGCCGTGCCCGGCCGCCCCGGGGAGGAGAGCGAGGCTGTCCTCGCGCTGATTTCTGGCTCCCTGGACCAACCAGCGGGGGAGGCGGGCGCAGGCTCGGCCCCTCCGCGCCGCGGGCCGGACTCCGGCGCTCTCCGGGGACGGCGGGTGCTCCCCCGCGGCACTCCCCAGCCGGCGCCCGGAATGCTCCGGGCGCCCGGGGATGCTGGCGCGCAGGCTCGCCCGGACTGGCGTGGACTCCTGTTCCGTAACGACGGAAACCTCTCCTCTCTCTCAGGAAGAGAAATACTCCTAAGCTAGAAAGTTACATTTAACCCAAGAGTAGAAATAAGTAAAACACTGAAATAATTTCCAGGACTTAATCACTGGCTTCTTAGTGGTCCGAGAGACTTTTCTTCCAGAATGTGTTGAAATCTAATTAAAATAACTCCACATCCAAACACCCTGAGCATAAAACACCAAAGTGGGCTAAGAAATAAAAGGTAAAGTCCTGATAGCAATGCAAAAATTTTTAGTTTTTTCTAAGTTCGTTTTAAGGTCTCCAAAGATAGTTTTATATTATGTGCAGTAATAAATATTTAGAAAGCTAAAACTTGACAAGGTTTTTATCTTTGCTCTTAGGTTTTATTAAAATAATCCAGTGCTTCCCTTTCAAAATTTGAGGAGAAAAAATTTAATTTCATCAATGGTAATTTTACAATTAAATAGGGGACATACTTACTTGAACCTACAAGTATATTTAACAAAGATGCATTTAAAATTATGCTAACCATGGTATATAAAGCATTTCATTTAAAAAGTTTTTAATCTCCACAAAATGTATTTTATGTAGGGTGTTAGTTTTCAAATTATAAAAGCAATACATGCTCATCGGAATAAACTTTTTAAAAGCTGTACATACATATAGAAAGTAACAGTCCTCTGTACTCAAATGCCTTCCACCATCTCCTGTAATTATAATTAACACTTTAATCTTTGCTCATCCAATAAGTATTAATGCATACATAAAGCATATATGCATATATATATTATATGTAGGTCACATTTTGAAAGACCATTTATTAAACTAATTTCTAATAGGCCACTGATAATAAAATTAAAGGGGATTTTTTTTTTGTTACACTGAAGCCATTTGAGTACTTTCCCAGAGTACTACTATAATCATTTCAGCTATCAGGCCAATTTTTCATACCCAGCAGTAAGTTTTCCTTTTTACTGCCAGTTGCATATAAAAATGGGCAAACGCAAGAGAAACCATTGATCAGTCCATTCCAATGTACTACATGTTTTAAGCTTTAGAAGTTCTTCAAATTATAAGTATTTCCCAAGTGAGACTTTCCATTTTAAGAGCCAGTTTTAGGACAAGGATGATAGATGATTCAGGATGTTACAGGGCTTTGACATTGGATGGTTGAAACCCACCATTCATGGAAGCAGAATTATGTTCCATTTTTAACTGGCATCTATTCAGAACTCGGCTGAATCACGTCAGAGTTTTTATGATATTAGTATCAACAATACACTTACTTCCAATTGTACTCCTCTTTCTAGGGCACTTATACTGGTTATTTAGCATTTTTCAAAAGAGTTTAAGCTGAGTCATACTGAAGCTGCAAAGGAATCTTTCAAAAAGGTGCCATGCTTGTGTACTCCACCTAGAGGCTATGTGGATTAAGGAAATTGAGTTTATTTAGCAAAAGCTTCCTACAAGTTCCATACTTTTATATTGCAATTCTTTAAAAAATTCTGTTCTTAAAATGAAACTACAGAATATTCTTTTTTTTTTTTTTTTTTTTTTAAAGATTTTATTTATTTATTTGAGAGAGAGAATGAGACAGAGAGAGAGAGCATGAGAGGGGGGAGGGTCAGAGAGAGAGGCAGACTCCCTGATGAGCAGGGAGCCTGACGCGGGACTCGATCCCGGGACTCCAGGATCATGACCTGAGCCGAAGGCAGTCGCTTAACCAACTGAGCCACCCAGGCGCCCGAAACTACAGAATATTCTTAAGAGAAATTTTCACTTCATAATTTTGTCTTAAGTCCCAAGCCAGAGGTTGGCCACCATTTTTCATACTTAAACTTGGTAAGAGACTCAGGATATGTTTGATCTGATGGTTCCCAAGCTTGTACAAGTTTTGATTGACCTTCCTGCTAATCTTATGCCCTCTGTAGACTGCTGATTCTTTGTTTCTCTAACAGAATGGAGCCATTTTTTTTTTTTAAGTTGGTCAATATCAATAATTATAAGCTACTGTCAGTTGAACCCTTACAATGTATCAGAATTGAACATGGTGTTTCATGGTTTTAAACTTCAGGCTTGTTCTAATTCCCAAAGATTACATACTTTACACTAACCACAGATCTTCCCAAGTAGGGTAATTAGTTTAAAATTCCCTTGGTGACTTCCCTCACTCCCAACCAAAATTGCAGATACTTGCAGACTAGGGTTACCGATTAAATGAAACAATTAGTTAACTTTTTAAATAAATGAATAAACTCCCAACAGATAACCTGTGCATCTGATTCTATCCCTTTTCCTCCTTTGAATACAGAGGACAGGGGAATGAAAGCAGAGTTGAGGAGTAAAACAACTGATGCTCATTTATAAATAAGTTACTGAGCATTCTAAACTCAGTAGCTACAGCAAGGATCCCATTAGCATAAAAATTAAGGTACAGGTGTTCACTGAGTTACAGCCTGTGCTCCTTAAGGGTAGATTATCTTTCCATGGCCTATCTCCTCACCCATCTTCCTCTTGCAGAAAAGGTGACGCTTGCTGCCTTTATCCTCAAGATTCATCCAGAGTGTGACTGCTTCTCATCCTCATGGCTACATGTGGTCCGAGCTACCATCAGTTTTTGCCTCAGTTGTTAAAATATCCACCTGTTTCTTCCCTCACCGTCTTACAGTCCATACTGAACACAGGATCCAAAATGATCCTTCTAAAATGAAAGCTGGATCATGTTACCCTTCCAATCAGAACCCTCCCAATGGCTTCCACTGCCACTCAGTATAAAAATCAGAAGTCTTTAATGATGGCCTTTAAAACTTTGCATAATCTGGCCATGCCCCTAACCGACCCAATCTAATGGTCAGTTATTTCCCCCTTTATTGAGTTTGCACCGCCCTGGCCTCCTTGCTTTTTCTTGAGCAAGCTAATAAGCATGCTCCTACTTCCAGATATTTGCTATTCCTTCTAACAAGATATTCATATTGCTCCTTTCCTCTTTTAATCTTCATCAACAAATAAAAGATCTTGTGAGATGTCAGATGCAGGAACACCTTGCATCTGGAAATGTGCTAGAAGATGGAAATGTAAGTGGTCTAGGACAGAGCCATGAAATACATAACAGGTCCTGAGAAAATGACTGCTTAGTGAGAGAATAAAACTAAAGGAGCTTTTCCATAAATTGCAGTTTATCATACAGTATGAATAAGTAGTACCTATACTATTTCTCTTGCCTATTTAGGGAACAAAAATACACAATCACACAAAAATGGCAATACCATGGCAGCACTAAGTAGATTCTCAGTGCGTGACCTAGAAGCACCCCTCTGGGAGTGCTGCCGTAGCCTTGGTGTAGTGAATCCAAGAGGTAGGCCACACAGTGCCAAACACCTTAGGACCAGAAGGTCTCAGAGGTGATTTGCAGTTGTCTTCCTCCCCCTACTAAAGAGGAGGTGGCTCCTTTGAAAGAGCAGTTGTTTTACTCATCTCTGGGTTCTTGTAGCAGAGCGTTCTATAAAAGGTACTCAATAAAAGCTGAATTACATATAACAATTGCATAGAATGTCTTGGGTTGCACTTTAATGTATCTTATTCCTCCTCATGCCTGTTCCCACCACCTATACTCCTGTATCAAGTGGTTATAAGGATCCTTGGTTTCCTCACCTATGACATGAAGAGGTGCCATGAGGAAAAATTACCCGACTACAAATAATTTGACAGTTGATGAGCTGAAGCCTCTTAAACTTCTGAGCCACAAGGGAAGTTTGCTAATAATGATTTTCCCCACTTTGGAGCTCTTTGATAATTTGAATCTGTGCAACGTAATATGGGGTAGCCCTTCCAAAGTGTGCTTAGTGTTAGTAGCTTGTTAAAAGATGACATATATAAAAAAGGGGAGGGATTCCATAGGCCGAACAAATGGTAAATGCCGGATTAATGTTACTGGTGTTCTTACTGAAGAAGTCTCAGAACACTTACTCTGCCAGTGTGCTTTATGAATCCTCAAGACAAGGTTGTAGCATTTCCCAAGTTTTTGGCCATGTTGTTTTGTTTGTGAGGAGCCCTGCCCAGGGACTAGTGTTTCACAAAAGAACATTTTGAGAAACTCTGGTAAGAAATGTAAGAATTTAATAAGGAGCAATTCAGTATCCTTCTGGATTTTCTGCCACGAGAAGCCAATTTTAGCAGCCAATAAATGGCTTAAGTGGACATTAAAAGGGTCTTTGATATCATCTCATAATGTAATCACTGAATATGAAATAATGTTTTGGTTTTTAACCCTAGACTTGGAATGGAAAATTATCTATGTGGGCTCTGCAGAAAGTGAAGAATACGACCAAGTTTTAGACTCTGTTTTAGTGGGCCCTGTTCCCGCAGGAAGGCATATGTTTGTATTTCAGGTAAGATGATTCTTGGTAAATATGTATGCCAAATATGTTTCTAAACCATTATCTCATGGTCCTTATCCATTTCCTCTTGGGTTAAGTCACTCTGCTTCTGCTGTATTCACTTTTTATCTGCTTCCGTTGTGTGCTGTGAGATGTTATTGTGAGGTTTACTCCAGAGTTTGCACAGCACACGGTAAAGCTTCCAGTGTCGTGGCACACATGGTGGTGAATTCGGGGCTCTTCCTGTGAATAGTCCTACAGTATCAGACTTTCAGGGTGGCTGTCCAGCAGCCCAATACAGGGGTTCATTGCATACTACTAACTGGCTTCGTTAATTATATGCATCTTCAGTTTATGGTTTCGTCCATTAGGAGTAATGATCACGAAAACAACAGCTTTATTTGAGCATAATCAGTAAATGAGCTAGGTTAATAAGTATGCTGCTAGATAGAGATCTACTGCATAAACTTGAATCGTTGGACTTAAGGTCGGGTGGTTCACTAAAGCATCTAATCTACACATATTAGAGAGGATTACTGTTACAAATCTACTGCTCTGTTTATTACTTGTTAGAGGAAATTCTAATACAAATTATGTTCTCAGCTATCACTGACAGTATTTGGGTCTGTGCCAAGGCTTTAGACACTGTCTTCTGTATTCAAAGTGTTACTTCCTTGAATCCATGTTAAATTGTTGTATAAAGCTATTCAGTCACTTCTCAATTATCCATGCTTATTAGAGGGAGATATTTATAAGTAGCCCAAAGAGTAGCCACAGGTTTAAAAAAAAAAAACAAAAAACTATTAATTTTGTTACAAGTATTTCTATACAACAAAGTCCCCATTAGTTAAGTAGAACCTACTGAAAAGACTTCATCCAGAAAGAAAATTAACTCTTCCTATCCCTGCCCTCCCTTTTTTTCTCATTTCATGGATGGGACCAATGTAAATGAATACTGTTGGTCAGCTAATTCCATCAGATATGGGCCAAAAATTATAAACATATGGTATCTCTAGAGTTGCTACCCATCCGTCCCTTCTCCTAAACACAGATTTCAGAATCTTGGTCTCCTAGCCTTAGTGCTTTCTATTAAAAACCAACAAATAATTTCCTATGTTTCAACAAATGGTTAAGAAAAGCTCAAATATATTAGTTCAAATCTACTCATTAAAAGTGCTGTTAACCTGAATTATGTGAGTGCATAACGTTGGTGAAAGATGTGGGTACCAGACAATGTGTAGAGGGAAGCACTGCAGTTATAGACCTGCTTCAGATCCTGGCTCTGTTGCTTATTAGACACGTGTGACTTTAGACAGGCTCCCTAGCCTCCCTTAGTCACACTAGTCATCTATAAAATATGGATAATATCCTACCTCATCGGAATGTTATGAGGATTAAATGAGGAATAAAGCAGTTAAGTGCTATCACTGACAAATAGCACCCTACTTCTATTAGAACTAAATTTTTATTCTCTTAAGTTCTTGAAATTGTTACATAAAAGAAGCAGTATTTGCTTTGACCGACAAGCTTGGAAAACCCACACTTCACTGATGATAATTCATGATGTGGTAAGAAACATGGATTGACATGTAGCGAGATACCTTTTTATGCTATTGTAAAACCTGCAAATAAATCCCTTGGCTTTGAAACAAACCCTTAAATGTCTTTTCTGTGTGTTTACGTTGTTAAGAACACTCTAAAGTTTTTGGCTTAGAGTGAATAATTTATTCAAAAATATTTCCCTCCAGTGATTTTCCAGTAGTTTTACCTTGGTACGAGTGTTTGTGTTGCCAAGAAGGACAGAGAAAGCACTACGCAATTTAAATCAGATGGTCAGCCTGTACATCTTACAAAATTCACCATTATCAGCAAAGAGACTAAAATACAGTTTTTGTTTTGTACTTTAAACAAACTGCCATGAATAAATATGCTAGTCAAAGACTAGCAGGAAGATGTCCAGACATCTGCCTAGTACTGCTGGTTGAAGTTAAAAATCTCTACCTATCACTTCATCCTAAGTGATCTGAGAGGCCTGTGGGTTTTTCTACTTGAATGTGAATTTGCCCAAGTTGAATCCTTTGGCAAACAAATTTTAAAAAACAAACATGGCTAGAACCAATCTACTGAGGGGATGGGAAGCACTATGGGGGGAAGATCTCCATAGCAGTACTGAACTACCTCTGTTTCCCATTCTCCACTCATTTCCAGGACATTAGAATCTCTTTGGGTAACCTGGAAGTAACCTGACCCCTCTGGGGGGAGGGGGGGTGTACAGGATGTATAAGACAAATAGCATATTCCCAGGACAGGCCCTCAGTCCCCCTGCTGATCTCTTTCCAATCAGTCAAATTACTTCATGTCAGGAATTGAGTTACGAATGAATTTCAAAATACTAAGTATATACTCTGTGCCCAGAGCTGTGCCAGACATGAGATTATACAAATGAACTGGATAGAACTTTTGCCCAGGAAAAAGCTTAGAATCCCAGGGAAGACTGAAGGGTAAACATACTTATTTAGATTATTGGACACAGATTAGTAGAGGATGTGTGTCAAGTAATTTTAAGTGCAAAACAGTATTATTCTACCTTCTGAATCAGAAAAGGGTTCACTGGGGTCACCTGGGTGGCTCAGTTGGTTAAGTGTCTGCCTCGATCTCAGCTCAGGTCTTGATCTCAGGATTTTCAGTTTAAGCCCCGTGTTGGGCTCTACACTGGGCATGGAGCCTTCTTAAGAAAGGGCTTCACTAAGGATACATTTCATGAAATTTAGAAAGATGAATTTTTTAGGGTGTTAGGGAAGAATCTTGCAGGCCAAGAGAACAGTATATGCAAGGCACAGAGGCATGAAAGATTACCACTGCATTTTAAAGAACTCTGTCTAATCCTAGAACAAAAGAAAGAGGTGTAGAATTAAAGGGAGTGTGAATGGTTGAAGACAAATTGTGAAGGGCCTTATAAATGCAGTTAAAGAACAGATTTTTACTTCAGAAATGGGAGTAATCTGGAGTTTTTAAAGCTGGTGAAGAAACAGGAATGGATCTTTGCCTATCTAATGCTGGCAGTAGTGCAAATAGCAGGTGAGCTGGGGGATTCCAGTTAGAAAGTTTCAGCAGTATTCCAGGTAAGAGATGAAGATACGATCTGAGTCTTCAGAGATGCGAAATGTTGAGACTGGCTGGATATGGGAGTTAGGGAAGAAGGTATGGAAATTTTCAGCCTAGGTCGATGTTTTAGACTGGACAGATACTGTGCCTTTCTGTGTCATCTGCATGTAGTAGGTACACAATAATCATTAGTCTTTGATGATAATGGCCTGATTGAGAATGTCAGCCAGGGGTGTTCCCAAGATACGGCACTGGCTGAAGCGTTCACCCAGGCCCAGGGATGTTCTTTAGTGTCCTGGCAAGAGTAAGCTAATCTGCTGGGATGAGCTTCATCCATTCACCACTCAGAATGGCTGCCTCAGGTCACACTCAGATGCCTTACTGTCACTGCCCATCAGCCCATGACTCTTTCCAACCAGTCTCCTTACTGCCTCTCGCACTGCCATGGATAGGACCCTAGCCTTTGCTCATGCTGTTAGCCTTCTCTAGCTCACTTGCTTCACCTTCTGCATTCCTCAAGATTCAGCGGCCTGATTCAAAACAGCGTCATTAAGTATATCTTCTTAAACCAATCTTTACCTTCATTGTATTTCCATAGTATGTGTGGTTTAAGTAGTACACTATATTTTAGTGCCTATCAAAGTCATTCACAATAGATGATTAATATTTTTGAAAATCTGCTATAGAGCTATTTCTATTCCATTTTCAGTCTTACGTTAATTTACTATTAGAATATCTGTGCAGGGTAGGAGAGTGGGTATGAGAAGGTGTCCCGAGTATAAGAAAGAAACTAGTATAATAAATATTTGCTGCTAACAGGCTGTGTGGAGTTCATTGAATATTTACCAATTTTGGTTTGGAAATCATGACTGGAATCAATTAGACTATTGGCTTAATCCCTCATGAACTACCACACAGTCTGACTAGATTTATCTTCCTATAAAAGTAGTGAAGTTTTCAGGTGCCCAGGATAATTAGGTATACTGTAGAAAAATAATCGAACTATATTTTCTGACTATAAGTCAAACTCAAAACTGAGCATTTGCCTTCCCAGCATGATTTCCAAGTTTTTGTTGCTCTGCCCTTAACTGAGGGTGCTCAGGGTAACCAAAACTCCAGTCTTGCTTGCAGTTAACAGCCTTTTGTGATGTGTTTCTTTTCTTTTTAAATTATTCTAGGCTGATGCACCTAATCCAGGACTCATTCCAGATGCAGATGCAGTAGGTGTAACAGTTGTGCTAATTACATGCACCTATCGAGGTCAAGAATTTATTAGAGTTGGCTATTATGTAAATAATGAATATACTGAGACAGAACTAAGGGAAAATCCGCCAGTAAAACCAGACTTTTCTAAGGTAATGTTCTGACTGTTCCTTTTTCATTACTTTTACTATACTTTTTTTTTAAGTAGATGCCATTTCACAGTATATTATGAAAATAGCTTGGAGACAAAATAAATTTGAGGTCCTTGTGCCAACTGGGCAAACTAACCATTCCATTCCCATCCTTGACCTCAGACCCTACCTCCTGATGAATCATTAGTAATTAATGTTGGTCAGGCACCTTCAGAGTCTCTGATGGTTTAGAAAGTTGAAAGTGCCTCCTGTAAGAAACAAGATAGTTGTTTACAACTTTCTCTATGGCATTTCCCATACATCATATGTATTAGAGATTAAACCAAAGGTCTTAAGTATTTCTGGTTATGGAAAACAGCTTCTGAGTGAGAAGCTGAAACTTGTGCTTCAGAAATACAGATTCTCAGAAATACTTCCTATTTCATGATTTTTCATTGGAACCTGTAATAGCTTAGTAACTGGTGACTTATGTGAGATTGAACACAACACTCCCTCTGCCCGATCATGCAAGAAAAATTACATGGGGAGTAGAATGGAATGTTCTTTCTGATAATTAGGCTGGAATATTTAATCCTGGTATGGGACCTTCCCGTGACTCAATGTGTTAGTTACCTATATGGCACCTTGTATAGCAAAAAACAAATAAAAAACTAGAATACTGTTTCTGAGAGTGAACCATAATAATTAAAAGGTAGGAAACCACTAATTATGAGAGGTTATACTTGGGGAAATTTTTATTTTCTTTGAAAATATTACTGAAGAGACACCATATCAATCTAAAAAGCAAGGATGCTAGTTAGATAAGCATCCTGTGAAGAATTCACCCTCAAAAAAGAAGAGATTCTCTTCCTTTTAGGAAACAGAAGCATAGAGGGGTTATTTTGTTGGTCAGTAAATGTTCTGGATGAATTCCCTCAGATTCTCCATATCCTTTCCATTATGCTAAAATAATTTTTCTGCTGTAGCCCTAGTCCTTGTGTATTAGTTATGTTTAAATTGCTTTACTTAATTTTATGCCTTTGTAAATGAACTTAGCCCTTTAGGAGTACTGATACAAAGAACCATTTTATTAAGCTATTTGTATATGGTATCTAACTTTCTTAATGCTGTGTCTATTTATATATTTCCTTTTTCCTTTAGCTTCAAAGGAACATTTTGGCATCTAATCCCAGAGTTACAAGATTCCACATTAATTGGGAAGATAACACAGAAAAACTGGAAGATGCAGAGAGCAGTAATCCAAATCTACAATCACTTCTTTCAACAGATGCATTACCTTCAGCATCAAAGGGATGGTCCACATCAGAAAACTCACTAAATGTCATGTTAGAATCCCATATGGACTGCATGTGACCACCTGCCATCCCTTTAGTACAAATTAAGCTATAAAAACACACAGAACTATTTCCCTGAAATTCCGTAAGTACATAGTCAAGACACAATGTGAAGAATTTGTTTAAAAACATCCTGTAGAAAGTTTATAAGAAAACCAGTATTGAGCAAATTGTGGAATATAAATACAACTATTTTTAAGTAATTTTTTTCTCTAATGTGTTATTTTATTTGTTCTGAAACTAATCTGATTAAAACATATATATTATTTTCTTCTCCTCTATATGTAATTAAAGCACTTATAAAGAAAAATATAAATCATAAGACCAGGTTGTAAAGCTGTCTTAGCCTTTTGGACAATAATCTTTGGACCACTATTTTACTGGCCTTCAGAAGAACAAACTTCCGACTTCAACTAAAACGTTTCTTCCTGTGATAAATAGTTTGGTTTAATGTGAGGGGCAAATTTCCATTTTTTTTTTGTCATGTCCTTAAAGAAAGGATTTGAAGTCAACTATATGCTACCACAAACTTTAGGACCTGATTTTCTAGGCCACCATAGTAGTATGGCTACTATTACATGGAATGTTAGACAACATTCAGTTTGGTTTCTAAGATGATAACAAATGTGGTTAATTGTTCTTAAGGTCCTTTGGCTATGGTTTTTGTTTTATAACAGTTTAGGACATCAGAATACTCCTTGAATCATATATCATTTTTACCCAGTGAATTCAACATGTCAAGAGCAGATATAAACTCGCTAAGTTTAAGAATAGGATATTATAATGACTTAGATCTATTCATGAGATTTATAAAAATACTATGACCTTAACTCTTCAAAACTGACTTGGTAGATCATCTGTTGTTCGCAGCATTTATTTAAAAAAAAACAAAAAACAGTGGATTTCAGAAGGTGTATTTAGCTTTATCATAATAGATAAGTCACTATTTTGGAAATATATATATTTTCACACATGTGGTACTCTTCTCCATATTCCTTAACACTCATGCAGGATAAGATTAGGCATGTTTGTGGTTGACATATTTTAGATAGCCTTTCCAGGTAAGTTTTTTAAAAGCAGTCTTGGAAAGGAATACATTAACTAAGTGGGCCAAAGTGTTCTTTTTCTTTGATGAGAGCTAGGTCCTTCCTCAAAGTTTCTTATGCTTCATTAAATTAAGTGTAGAACACTCTCATTACTCTTGCTGCTAAGCAAGACATTAGCCATATGATGCAGTTATGCAGTGCCTTTATATCTAGAACTTTTATACTGCACTTTTTAAAGCTTTTAGTTTGAGGAAGGGTAAAGGGCATTTGTCTGAATATGGATTCTAAGTTGTATATATTTCCTGTCATTCTAAAAAAGAATTTGTGAAGCAAATTTTGCTAAATGTTAAACTTTGAAATTTAATATACCAGATTATTAAAATTCTGTCCACTAACTAGTTCATAGATTTTAAAAATAAAATACATCCAACTGTTAAAACTATATGAAGAAAATTTCATTTTTGCCTAATTGCAATTAAAAGAAAATGTTAAAATATTAAAATGAAAATAAAAGTAAAATTTTCCAACAAAGAGCTCAGTGATTAATATAACAAGAACAAGATATGTGCTTGTTAGAAATAAAGCATATATAAGCCGAATTACCAAATAAAGCAATTTACTGCTGAGTTTTTAATTATAATGATTGATTCGTATTGACACCAAGGGTTAGGTTTTTACATCAGTTTGTAAACAGCTAATTTTCACAAAAGGTTGAGACTTAGTTTTTAAGTCATCTCTTACTTAAATTTTTATGCTGCTGTAAGATTTAGAATTCAACTATTAGGCGCTAAGAAGCTATAGCATGGGGTTTTATTTTCCCCATTTCGCTTCATTTATAGACACTATCTGAATTACAGCTAAAATGTTTGGAGCAGTTTTCCTCCTTTTTGATCACAGTAAATGGCTCTGTCATGAAAAGATAAACATGAACCAATTACTTATGCCACAGGAGAGAGAAGCAAGTAGGCTAGAGGGAATGAGGTATCAGTTGAGCTAAGAAAACATTCAGGAAATCTGAGGAGCATGCATGCATTTGTTCATTTATAACTTTAGGCTTCCATGTGGTCTTATCGTTTGGTTTTAAGATTTGGGGTTTCTGATTTTACCAAGAAAGTCTATGGCAGCAATTTTCAAAACTTTTTACTGTAATCCCTGATTTAAAAAAAAAAGTATGACCCTGCAACACAAGTATTTATGTTAATTTTCATGAAAATGCACCAATATAGTGCATCTTTATTGTGTGCAGTACATTCTGGTATCTTTTATTGTATTTCATTTTTAAAGTGCTGGTTTTGACCCCCTGAACTGACATTTATGACTCTTAGGGGTTGCGATACCCAGTTTGAAGAAAGGCTAGTCTGGCCTTTTGAGTAGATGAGACTTAACAATAACTTTTCTATCATTCTGAAATTTATATTCCCCATACCTGTCTTCTCTCTTATATTTGGATTATGATCTTGACATTAAAAAAAGAGGGAAAAGTGCTAGTGTAGTCAATCAGCAGCCATTCACTTGAAAACTGTCCAAATATTCTGAAATAACTAGTAGCCCATCAGATGGCCTGGACTCATTTCTTGGCCCTCCATATAATTAACTTAGGAAACATTCCACATAATTACTTGGCAAACACTTCTATTTGTTTGTTACTGGTATCATTTTATACAGAACTCTAGAATACTGGGTCATAAGAATTTTTAAATGCACATAAAGTGTTCTTTATATATTCTTGCCTACTACCTTCCAGTACGCTGAACCTTGTCTACGCCTCTCCATTCACAAATCCCTTCTCATCCATGCTTAATGTACTATTCAGTTAAATTTCAAAATCTGAGAGCCTCTTAGAATGGGGCTTTCCTTATGTAGGACCATTAATGCAGCATTTGCTGCTTTGTGAGAAGTTTTATAGTGTAAGTTTCTCATAAGAAATTTCAGCACAGGCTTCCCTTAGTAAATAGCAAAGAACATTTGTAAAATGGGTGAAACCAAAGGCCTATTACAGACAGAAGTACAGGAGAAATATTTCCCCAATCAAAACAGTGTAAAATACAAAATGGCATCAAGACATGTTTTCTAAAAATTTTCCTAAAGTTACTTTATAATCAAATCCTGACATTCTATCTGCAAAGGCTTTTAAATGTACTTGAAGAATCATCACAATGTATGAATGAAGCTCCACAATGCAATGAAAGTATGCTTTCCACATATTAAGACAAATTTTCTACCTAAGAATTTTCAGTAGGAGCTACTGTTGCCATGAGATCTATAAATAAGCACAAAAATGCCTCAAGCTCTACGCCATTGATCTACTTTGGCAAATTGAGATTTTTTTCCCATTTATCTCAACATTGTTTACTAGGTCTTCATAAAATGCCAGATGGTGCATGCTTTTTCCACATTAAATAGGATCTTTCAAAACTAAGATGCAAAAAGATATATGGGATAAGTTTTAGGAAAATAAGTGAAAGTGGAGCTTTTAAAATACTTTCTTAGAGCTACAAAAGTACTACAAATTTTCTTCAATTTTTGCTAGTAACTCAAAAATTAGCTTGAAATTTATCCTATGTTAGGTACTTTTTCATCAGAAAAACATTGTGCTAGTGTCTGTACTAAAGTTCAATTAATTGAAATTATCATATAAAATACCTGCACTAGTAGATCCAATTCCTGTGGTGAGCACAGAGCGTGGTGTAATCTTTGCTGCATACTTGAGGAATTGAGATTTCCCTGTGCCAGGATCCCCAACCAATAAAAGATGAGATTCACCTAAAATAGTTAATAAAGTTTTAAATTTCTATGAAAAGACCTATGAATAAGTATAATTAATCAGGAAGAAAATGGTCTACTTGGAATGCCAACAGAATTTATATTTTATGTTTTTGCTATATACTTAAGGTCACTGAAGGACAGACTTAACTAGATATCCTCAGAAAAGTTAACTATCATCATAAATAACAATCTTTAAGTGATTTCTGAATGTGATTTCAAATCTAAATTAATAAACTTTGTGTTATTTCCAGGTGTTCAGGCGTATGTTTAACATTTAAAAAATTTTTGGCTTATAAAGTTTCTGATTTTATTTAATCTATTTTTATTTTATTAAAGATTTTTTTTTTTAAAGATTTTATTTATTTATTTGACAGAGAGAGACACAGTGAGAGAGGGAACACAAGCAGGGGGAGTGGGAGAGGGAGAAGCAAGCTTCCTGCAGAGCAGGGAGCCCGATGCGGGGCTCTATCCCAGGACCCCGGGATCATGACCTGAGCTGAAGGCAGACGCTTAACCGACTCAGCCACCCAGGCGCCCCTTAATCTGTTTTTAAATATCAAACTACTTGATTACATCTTTCCATACAAGCCATACAAATATTTTATTCCATTTTTATTCAAGTATTTTTAAGTGTTCAGTGCTTTATAAGTGCTTTATAAGTATCAAATCACTTATGATTGTAATAGTTAAATGACCTTTTCATTTTATGAAAATTTTAGTAATTTAATGAAATATCTACCTTAAAGTACTTATTTTCAAATGTAACAAATGAACATATGAGTATCTTGTGGTATGTATTATCTCACTGATCAATTTATTCAGTAATATTCAAGTATTTCTTAAATACATTAATAGGAAACTCCTACTTAAGCTCAACATTTAGCAGAGTGCCTTGCAATTAATAGGTGATCAAAACATACAATACACATAAACTTTATTATACTTACTATTCTATACCATACCATATGGTTTTAGAAATCTTATTAACAGTCTTGTTTATAACAATGTCCTTTTAGTCTTTGGTTATTATGACCCTCAGGCGGCCTATATAAGGGCCATAATAAACCTACGCTATGCCAGATTCAGGTCAGTTAAATGTGTTAGCTGCAAAAGAGCTTTCTGCCATTTGAACATAATTATACACTTAGAGTTATCTTTGCTTGAACGTGTGACCTACAGCAGCACCTCATGGCAGATGGCACTTCTGCTTACCTGCCAGCAGAAGGGGAATCAGCAGGCAGATGACTGAGAGCAGCAGTCTGAGAAAAACACACTAACAGTCACAGATGGAGAGATGCTGACTTGGAGACCTTAAAAAGCACTATTTCTAATCTTTTCCTCTTGAAGACAGACTGGGGATCCAATGAAAAACACAGTAATCAAAAGGTAAAGGTTTTATTTTGTGTCACCCTTACAGATTGGGGCAAAAATATATGTTCATCAAAAAACTTAATATTTCTTTTAGTCTTTGGAATTCTAGAAATTACTTTTTGATATATAGATGCCGGACTAAGTATTAGGCAACTGTCAGCTTTAAAAGATTATGGTTAGAAAATAAAGCTCGACAAGTCATTTTTATTCAGGAAAGAAAAATTCTAGCTTCTCACCTTGTATGTATTAACATTTCTCAAAAAGTTTTAAGTAGGTACTAACCTCTGACCCGTGTTCCTGTAGCATCAGTCCTTTGAATCCCACCAGCCAGCACCATGGCCACAGCCAGCTTTACTAGATACATCCCAAAAACTTGAGGGCACAAGCTGGCCAATATTTCATTCCTTCCTAGGAAAGGCAGAAAGATCAGATGTTACCGACAGTTTTCAAGAAATCCTATCTGAAATTTCCCTTCTTATCCTAACTTCCTAGAAATATACTGTCATCTAAAATGATCAAGAGGTCCATTTCTAAATGCCTAAAAGGAGAAAAGGAGTAAATAACTGTTTTGGTCCTAAAACACCTTCTCTTATTAATGCCATATAGAAAAAGTCTGCTTTTTATTCCTTGTTTTTTATTTTTATACCTAAGTTTCCATAAATTTATCATACTTTACAAGGGACAGAAAGGAATCTCCTTTATTCCCTCATTAAGCCAACATTATCCCTTTAAAATACCACTGCACTTTACTCTACTGTCTAAATAAAATGAAGGTGCTCGATCTCAGTAAGTCAGATTGCAGGAGCCAATAATCTATAAATACAAGAGGTACTTGTAGTTCATGGAGCTTCTCCAGAGGTATAAAAGAAGTAAAATAATCTACCCTGTGAGTCAGTTCAGCATTTGCTCTGAACAGTTTGGTAGTCTGTTTTATGTAGAATAATGTTACCAGGGTATCAGAGTATTAAAAAAATCAATATAAACTATAATTCTAGCAATCCAAGCTGGAAGTCTTGGATTCTCCTGATGTGTTGTTGTTTTTTAAGATTTTATTTATTTATTTTAGAGCATGAGCAGGAGGGGTAGAGGGGGAGAGAGAGAGAATCTCAAGCAGATTCTGTGCTGAGCATGGAGCCCAACTTGGGGCTTGATCCCAGGACCCTGAGATCATGACCTGAACCGAAATGAAGAGTCAAGAGGCTTAGCCTGATCTCGTGCCTTTTTTTTTTTTTTTTTAAAGATTTTATTTATTTATTTGACAGAGAGACACAGCGAGAGCAGGAACACAAGCAGGGGGAGTGGAAGAGGGAGAAGCAGGCTTCCTGCCGAGCAGGGAGCCCAATGCGGGACTCGATCCCAGGACCCTGGGATCATGGCCCGAGCTGAAGGCAGACACTTAATAACTGAGCCACCCAGGCGCCCCTTAAGATTTTTTTATTTATTTGACGGGGTTGGGGGTGGCACAAGCAGGGGGAGCAGCAGGCAGAGGGGGAGAAGCAGGCTCCGTGCTGAACAGGGAGCTGGATGCAGGGCTCGACCCCAGGACCAGGGGATCATGACCTGAGCCGAAGGCAGACGCTTAACCAACTGAGCCACCCAGGCGCCCCAATCATGTGATTTAAATAAGAGAATATCACTGTCTTGAGTTTCTGTTTTCAGAAATGTCAAAACACCAAATCTGAGAATCTGCCTATGCCACATATAAATAAAGTAGGTATTTCATTCGATCACTGGCCTAATTAACCAGCAGGGGCTCTTAGAACCTATGACATCCTAACAAGCCTGTCCTGAGCTTGTCTTAACTTATGTGGAATCCACTACTGTGATGGTACTCTATCTACATGCTGGCAACTGTTGCGTGTTTCAGGATTTCATGTTTGTGCTCATGTTTCAGAGGTAGTTCTTTTGAAGAGGAAAATAATCATGTAAATACTTAGCTGATTATTCCAGTTCCAGAAGCTTTTCTGACAAAGCATTAAGGGAAAGGAAAGGGGCTTCCTCCAGAATTTATGGCCTTATACACAAAGGCTACTTTTTGTAATGAATCAGAATTGATCCAATGGCAATGTGGGGCGATATGACCTGGGATGGCAGAAATGGTGAAGAAAGAAAACCTTTTAGTAAAATGGGAATTAGAAAAAAGAATTAGTAAATCCTAGAAAGCAGTTCATTAAGTGCCAGAGAGAATCTCTTCCTTTCCTGAGGGAGAAAGCCCAGAGAAAAAAAGATGAAGACGGTTCGGGATCTAAGCAAATAAGACACTATAGCAGGTAGGTAAGTTCTGACCAGACTTAGACATACAAAGAAGGAAGGACTAGCCCCAACAGGCAGGTTTCGATGTAGGCAAACTGGCCGGGGAGACTTCCATGCAGCTGTGCTGAATAAAGGTGGACTCATGCCTGATGTGCTTACAGGAAACAATCTCAGTGGTAAAGAGCGCAGGCTCCGGGGCCAGAGGCCTAGATTCACATTCCACTGCTATTACTTACTACCCGTCTGACCTTGGGCAAGTTTCTTAACCTCTCTGCCTCTATTTTCTTATCTGTAAAATGGAACGATAATGGTATCTTGTAGAACTATTGAGGATCAAAGGAGTTAATAAGTGTATAGCACACAGAACAGGTATTAAGCTATTATATTACCTGTATTACTTGTGCTTATTTCTGATCTCAAGATTTCCTCACAATGTTTAACACAAAAGATAAAAGGCCAGGTCTGAAGTACAAGAGAAAAATAAAGGGGAAGAACCATTCCCTTAAATTTGTTGTCTAAAGTTCCTTGAATCATGACAATAGATGCTCCTACGGCTAGATCATGGAAGAGAATGCATTAGAGTGAATACTCCCCCAACCCTATCTCCCTCCCAGATTTCTGATTCTAGACCATGTTAATAGTATGTCTATGGCCTATTAGCCTACTCTTGTGGCATGGCCCTCAGTTACCCCAATGAAGAGGACTTCCTACATCTAAGATAACAGTCATCCCAGAATGGGTTCAGATGGCCCAAAAGACCCCATCCCTACATCTGGGGTTTCTATTCAGCATCTAAGCACCAGGGTCAGGGGATCCCAGACATTACTATAGACTGGAATAAAGTCTTCAGCTTCTAGACAGTACCCACAGTATCAGATCTTAATGAAGCAGATCAACCTCCAAGAGTTGAGGAGGAAGTAATCTCTGGCTTTAGACTAGCAAAATGAAGACATCCTTCTGGATGCAGCTCCCCACCTTCACCACCCCTTCCCTTATTTCCCCCAACTAGCACACATACACTTTGAATTGGTACAGTACAGTGTACTGGTACTGTGTACTTGGGAAACTAAAAGCAGAATCCATTCAGACTAAAAAGAAAAATGTTGCCTCATTTTCTTTTTCTTCTTATGTTTCTTACAAGGTCATTATATTTACTTCTTTTTATCCAGTAAATGAGTTGTACACCCATAACCTTCTAATTAAAACAAAGTAGACTCTTTAATTGCCAGCACAAAGCACTTCTCATGGTCTGGTTAGGACACTGTATGATGCCCTTCCTTTACTGTTACAGGAAGAGCTGAGCTGTGGCACTGCAATTAATAAGAAATGACTGTGGTCCAAAGAAGAGTTAACAGATTTTTGTGAGGACCTGACCCTAAGAAACAATTTTAAATACAAAAATTCATTTAAAAATATATATGGTTCTTAAAGGGCTTGCTTAATAAAGCCACAATGTAGAGAACTTTAGTTCCTTCTGTACAGATTAAAGAATGATCAGGAACCACTACATATATGTGCTATATGCAGAAGCAAAAAAATAAAAATTCATCACACAAAATAAAAGCAAACTACCTATAGACAAACAAGAACCTTATTTTGTGAATTGGTATCTGTTCAGTTCAGTATTTTTTTTTTTTTTTTTAAAGATTTTTGTTTATTTTAGAGAGAGAGAGACACCTCATAAGCAGGAGGGGCACAAGGAGAGGGAGAGAGAATCTCGAGCAGACTCTGTGCTGAGCGCAGAGCCCAATGCAGGACTTGATCTCATGACCCTAAGATCACGACCTGAGCCGAAACCAAGAGTTGGACACTTAAGCGACTGTGCCACCCAGGCACCCCACTTCAGTATTTAAGAATAAAGTAATCAGTATGTATGAGACTTGAGATGAAGTTTATTAGAAATAGTCAGTCTATCACTGGCTTCAGTTTATTTTGCTCAGAAGATGCCTCCAAGGAAGAATGAAAACAGACATTTGAAGATTTAACTGGTGTTTTATACCTTCGGAATTTTTAAATAAAAAATACCCTATGAACCCAAAGGCTGTGATGTTTTAGTCTACATATCTTAGTGCCATAGTCAAAAGTTTTTGCTGTGATGACAAAGCTTATTTTTTGTATCTTTTTCTCATCTTTCATATTGACTGCATATTTAAAAATCTTTAGCTAAAATAGTGTGCAGTTGTCTTTATTATCTAAGGTACATCAGAGAAGAAATAAGGCTTTCATAGGATGAGGTTTCATAGTAGGATGCGTTTTGTCTAGTTAAGGAGGAATTGTATATTTGATTGGTAAAGAAGGGAGAAAACTGGCAGTACAAGAGATGTCTAAAATAATAGAAATGGAAAATTTCTTGTAATCCAGCCTTGATTTTCCACAAAGATCTAAACAGAAAAGACTGTATCAGAAAAGGGCTCTTCAAAAGGAAACTGCGGCTAAGAAGTACTGACGGATGCTACCACTTTTTGAATTCAGCCACTGAGTTTTGCAGCCTGTAAGGCTCCTCCTAATCACAGACCTCATATTTAACTACTTAATGAAATGCCATTAATAAGTATCAGCTTTATACCCTTAATCACAAACCTGCAAAGGGATCACTCTTATAGGACTCCCAAAAATCTTCAAATTCCTTTTGGACCTCCTCATCCATGATGATCCCTGCAGACTGCTCATTATTTACTTGGACATAATTGGCTTTCAGGACTATCTCCACTTCACAGCGCACATCTTGCTGAAAAGGCTTCCACCGTTGCATTACAACTCCGTAAATAGTGAGGTCATCACCTAGAAGAGAGCACACCGCTTGCTGGGCACAGACTTGCATGACACAGATCCAGAAACAAGAAACCACTCTCCCACCAGGTTTAGAATGGTAAACACTCATCCAGAAAACAATCTGGAGGCCAAGGAACGCCACAGGTTTCCTACTTTTCCTTTCTTCTGGCTCTTTGTTTGTTTTACAAGCGCTTGTATCTTTAGCTAAAAGCTAAAGTCAGCGTTTTTATTTTTCTTTATCTGCCACATGATGATCACACCAAATTATTACCCTTCACTGGAAAAATAGCTTACCAGGTGATTTATTCATTGTTATTATATGGGGTGAAATGTTCATCCTCTCATAATTCCTAACCATACAGTTCTCATTTAAAGAACAGGTGGGAACCACAGCTGGAAGGTTAAGGTATAATCAATTTGGTGTCAGGAAAGGAGACAATCTTGTGATAACTGACACTAGTTTTAGTTTCTTATATATTAATTTTTATGTATCACCTTTATTGCTATTTTACTTACAGCCTTAAAAAAACAGATGAATGAATTAAGAAATAAGTAAATACTGTTTTACTTCAAAGCCCTTTTCCATAAACTATGAAAGCACAAGATAAATCCTGCTTGTTCCTTCTTGGTTGGTTCCTTCCCACCTGAAGAAACTTTCCTATTCCTGGTGATCAGAGTATTAAACTTTTACAGGTTTTCCTAAGAGGCCTTGGGTCACTCATGGGCACATTCTCCAAATACTGACATTCTGTGCTTATTATTACATACAATTCATGTATCAATTAACAGGTATATATGAATGAATGGTTGGCATCCAGTATTTTGGTATGAGAGAAAAGGGGGACAGAAGAAGAAAAGATGAGCCTAGTCCTCAAAATCTTATTGAATATAAGATGTTGGACATACCCCAAATCCAATCTGGTATTTATAATTTGTGCAACAAATAGTGTCTCTGAACTAACTGGCAAGTCTTCATTTCCAAGCCTGTGTCAAATATATGGTATTTGCTGATGCAAAAGCCTTTAACTCTCTAAATTTCAATGCGTAATGTGTAATCTGCGGAGCTTTTGATTTTCTGAAGAAAGTGTTCTGTAAATGCTAAATGAATGGAACTGGTGATAGCAATTACACGATAGAGAGCATATTTCTAGCCAAAGGCAACTTCATAATAAATGGTGACAAACACATTCAATGGGTGCTTTGCATGTGTTTTCAAGATCTTTTGAAGCCACTGCTTGGATGGTTTTCAAACAGAATCAAGAATAATGATCATTTACTATATTGTCTGCCCCCAGTTTTTAGATGAAAATAACTGGGGTAACTATATGAGCACTTGGAACAGTCCTTTACTTTCATTTTAATGGATTATACTTAAGGTTGTTTCTAAATTAGTCGAATAAGAAACTTAACTTTTAGATACAGCACCCACAAATAATCGGACTTCAATAAGCAGTGAAAATGTGGAAAATGTCGTGTCCTGAAGAATGGCCAAAAGCCTGATTTTGTCAGATTTGGGTTCAAATCCCAGCTTCACCACTCACTGGTTATGTTCTTGGGCAAATTACCTAACTTTGCTGAGCCTACGTTTTGACCTACAAAATGGGAATAGTTACATTTATGTCACAGGACCACAGTGAAAATTAACTCAGAAAATGTTTATAAATTACTTCATACAATATCTAGAATATAATATGTGCTCAACAGCTAAGTATCAGCTATTATACTAAGCCTTGTTATTACACTTAAACTTTCCTGTAGTAAAAGTTATAAACAACGTTATTTGCAAGGAACTACAATTCCTACTTTTATATAATCCTCTCTCTGTGCCGCTCTGTCTTCTGCAGCCTATTTACCACTGCAGCCACCCCCAGGCGGACCCATTTCTGATCTGCTGCAATGGCAGTTATCAGGACACAACCTCCAACTTTATTACTCTGCATGTGTCAGATTGGGGTTCCCAACCAGACTGTAAATTCCTGAAGGTCAAGGATTATGCCATTTATCTTTTGATTCCCGCAGAGGTTTGTAGCTATGGATAAATGAAAAAAACGCTGTTGACGGACTGTTTCCATCCATTATTATTAGTGACATGTAAAAGAAAAATAGCTTTAGATTTTTTTCAGTGCAGAAAGAATTCAGTTTAGATGGACTGCATGAAAACATCTTATTTTCTATCAAAAGTTCATGTTTGGTGTTCAGGCTAAGCTTTCATGTTCAGGCTAAGCTTACATAAGCACTACTTTGCTAATCCAGATATTACAGGTTATGGTTAAAATCTAGAGTCCTGTATGAAAAAAGTACTTTGACACAGCCTGGTCCATTTATCAGGCAATCCATGATCAAAGTTGTTATTTCCATGGAGTACTCTTTAGACAACTATAAAATGTTAATATATTTGACATAAATTTCAAACTATAGGTTGGTGATTCCTGGGTGGATGGGGGCAGTTTCTTGACAAATTACTCTTGACTCTAGATACTGAACTCTTATTTCCATAGTTATTTGCCTCATTGTTTTAATGAAATGGCAGCTCAGGAAATATTTTATAAATGAGGCATTTGGAGAAATCTACGATTAAAAAAGGAGAGAAACAATGGAATTTGGAGAAATGAAGCACTTTTGATCTGTCTGGTATGGGAGAACAGGGATGTAGAATAAGAGGTCAGATATACCTGTTTCTGCCAGGGGACACATTTGTGTTATGAGTTTTCTATACAGACTAAGGGTGAGTGAGATTAAGGTTTGAGTGAGAACAGGAAATACTTAAAGAAGGGAATGTTGAGGTGAATTAAGAACAACTGTTGACACCCAGCTGAAGTTTACCAACCATTTCCATTTTCTGACCCACCTTCAACGTAACTTATATGTTAAAAAGCAAATGGAAATTCCTAGGCAAACAGTAAAAGCAACAGTTTTAAAGTTATTTGGAATAAGAAGAGGAAAGAGAAAGAATAAGCTCTCATACCTTCTCCACAGACAAAGGTCTGGTCAAGGCCTGGGAATGTGTATAGGGAGCAGAAGATGCCGGCTTTAGGGGCAGGATGCCATCTGCCTTTACTAGGGCTGGAAACAGTAGCCTCAGAGACGCTGACAAAAGTTTCGCAGTTTTTAGGATAACTTTTTTAGGGATTGAAATTCTGTAAATCCAAAAGACTTTTTAAACTCCATTCTAGAGTCTTTAGTACCTGTCAGTTCTGGTAAAAGTTTCTGATTAAAACTTTGAGATTAAGAGTGCCTGGGTGGCTCAGTCGTTAAGCATCTGCCTTCGGCTCAGGTCATGATCCCGGGGACCTGGGCTCAAGCCCCACAACGGGATCCCTGCTCGGCGGGAGGCCTGCTTCTCCCTCTCCCACTCCCCCTGCTTGTGTTCGCTCTCTCGCTGGGTCTCGCTCTGTCAAATAAATAAATAAAATCTTAAAAAAACAAAACTTTCAGATTATCCTTTCGAAGGCAGTCCCCTTGGTGTCTGAGATCTTTACCTTTAGCTGACCAGCACCATGTCAATTTTACAGCCCTAGCTTCTACCAACAACTGAAAAAAGCTCCCTTTATTCTCTTATTCTTTCTTTTTGCATTACATATGTAAAATAATACCACCACATGTTTTAAAAACATGCCAGATTTTATTAAGAATATCTCATGATATTTAAATGTGGTTACTGCAGAAGAGAGAATAGCATTTACTCTCTTGAGCAACACTACTGATTTATAAAACCTCCTAACATCTTATTTTTTCCAATAAAACTCTTCCCTACCATATTCTTTATAAAAACAATAATTTTAAAATTCAATGTAGAACACTTCCATTCTATACATGAGGGCCGATATTAATCCTTGCCCTTCCACAAATACTTTTTTTTTTTAAGATTTCATTTATTTATTTTAGAGAAAGAGAGAGCACAAGCAGAGTGGGTAGGGTGAGGGAGATATCTTCGGCAGACTCTGCCCTGAGCACAGAGCCTAATGCAGGGCTCAATCTCACGACCCTGAGATCATGACCTGAGCTGAAACCAAGAGTCAGATGCTCAACCAACTGAGCCACCCAGGTGTCCCTTTCCACAAACACTTTAAATTTGATTCTTCCCAGCCTCCCCAGCGAGAATAGGAGGGGCAAGATGAGTTGAGATAGGGCAAAAGAGAGCTATGAGTGGTCTGATTAGCCTCAAGATCAAAATATAACCAAGATGACATTGCAACAACCCCTTCTGGAGCCCTCAGATTTCCAGAACAGCTCTGAGGCTCAGAGTCTTTGATTGCCGAACACTGTAGATCATCCAGACCAACTGCCATCCTGAGACCTGAGTCACTAACAAGATGCTGTACACCCTACGCTTGATTGTCTCTGAGAAAAGAAACTCACCATCATCTGAGTCCCAGGGTAAACACCTTATATTATTAGATATTGAGTCAAATATCTACCTTCCTGGAGCTTCAGCCTACTGAAACCCAATAGTATCTTCTGGAACTATAATTCCATTTCTGTATGACAACCTTCCAATTAATGAAAAGTTGGCTGTCATGTCCATCCTGAGGCTTCTCTATGCTAAACACCCACAGTTCTTTTCAGTATGGTTTTGAGTTCCTTCCCAATTCGGGCAATTAGCCAATAGAAACACTGAGATCCCTCAGAGGACAAAATCAATGTGACTCCAGCACAGAGGAGAGAGGAACAATCACCTCCTTTCTTCTGGATAGCAATAAGAGTACAGTAGCATCTGACAGTCATACTGTCTGATGCATTTTATTTAACTGAATGCTAAATCTGCTACAATTTTTTTTTTTTTAAAGATTTTATTTATTTATTTGAGAGAGAGAGAATGAGAGACAGAGAGCACGAGCGGGAAGAGGGTCAAAGGGAGAAGCAGACCCCCCGCTGAGCAGGGAGCCCGATGCGGGACTCGATCGCGGGACTCCAGGATCATGACCTAAGCCGAAGGCAGTCGCTCAACCAACTGAGCCACCCAGGCGCCCCTCAATCTGCTACAATTTTTAAAGTTGCTGCTGTTAAGCAAGGATATACTGAAGAGACAACTGGACGAAAAAGTCAATGGATCTGGGTTTATGTTCTAGTTCTGCCACTTAACTCTCCATGTGACCTTGGGCAAGTTGGGTTCTTCATTTATAAAACAAGTGGCTGGACTGGACTGCTAAGCTGTAGCCCAGCTTCTTTCCTGTTATGTATCACCTCCCACCTCCATGCCAGTTTCTATTCTCAAGGTGTACAATTAAGCCTTCACACTCACCTCCCAGTGTTTTTGGGAAAATAAAAAGTGGCTTTTTCCTAATCAGTACTTTAGGACATCTTATATAAGCTAGCAAAAGTTATTTCTCACCAGATTTGCAACTGTCTACTAAGTCATCTTCCAGGATAACCTTCATAGATCGTGGAATACTTCCAACAGATAGCCTTTGCACCTAGCAAGGAAAAGCAGACACATACTGAGTATGCTTAAATACATGCTAAGTATTCAGAAGCCTAGCAGTTCTTGAAATTACTGTTTCTATTTCCCTGGTATTATCATACAATTTAATTATGATGGGGATTTATAGAATTTTCTTGAAAATTGTGCCTACTACCCATTTACAAACTCACTAAAACCAGAGTAAAATAAGAACACCATTATGGAAAATAGCTCCAAATATAATCTACCCTGTGGATGGTCAAAAGAAACATACACTCCAATTATTAAACACAGTAACAAACTTACCTAGTTCTTTCCTGATCTCTAGTCCTAAGACCTGGGACAAATCACTGTTCCTTTGATTATTCCTTAGTGACAGAACCCTGGTTTTATTCCACGGGGACATGTACCCAGTAAAAAGACTGTATTTCCCAGCTCCCCTGCACCTGGGCATGGTCATATGACTAAGCTCTGGCCAATGAAATACGAGTAGATATGCTGTGAGAGACTTCAAGGAAGACTGACTCGAATGGGGAGTTGGGGTTAGACAGCTGATGCTGTTGTCTGTCCCTCCCTTTCCCTCCTCCCTGACTAGCATATACCAGTGACAGAGCTGTAACTACCATCCTGGACTAAGAATAGAGGCCATGTGTTAAAAATGGTATAGAAAGACAGGAGTTTGAGTCCTCAACACTGAATATGCCTTTGTGTTTCAGTGGCAAGTAAAGGAAAACCTGGCACACTCTGACATGTTAAAGAGTGTCTATGTATGCCTTATTGGACACAGAAAATAAAATCGGGCCTAACCCCCAAATCCTGACCACTCCAATGTTTAACAATCACTTAAACCCATTTAATTTTCTCCTATCCCTTAAATACAGCTTGTCTGAACTTCTTAAATATTCCCTTAATTTTAACATAATTATTAAGTCATTCCACAACCCTTCTGCCAATGCTCTCTATACAGAGATGATTACTGCATGTCTCTAAAGACTGTATTCTGATACATGTGCAACTATACTGTGGGATGACACAAGTTCCATTTGTAGTCCTGTATGCGTTCCCAAGTCCTGGTAATTTGCCCACAGCTGGAAAAAACCTTCTTCAGAGTTGTTATTTTTCTCATTTCTTTGATCATTTACCTGTTCCTGAATTTTGATTTCCTGGTAATCTCTACACCTAGTTGGAGATGAAGACAAGCCTGAGAGGCAAGTGAATTTTGAAGAATCACAGCTCTCCAAGCTGGGACAGGAGGATGGCCGGCAGAAGGTATAATACTGCTCAAAGTCAGCCTTGACCACAAATACATGTTTGCATTTGTTACACATGTACTCTCGCTCAAACTCCAAGATCTTCACCAGGCTTGTTCGAATTACTGTCCCAGTGACAGATAAAAAGTGTCCCACATCCTTGGTTTTAGGGATGTGCTCCCTCACCAGCTCAGGACAAACAGGTAAACCTGATGGAGAGAAACAACAAAAACCACATCAACTTATATCTTGGGATTTGACTCCATGGAATATATTCTTCTCATATTTCCTAGGGAAGAAGGTATTTGAGTTTGCCTAAAATTTGAGTTTCACTTAAGAAAAAAAATCAGACCAACTCAATATAGAAAATAGACAAGGATTATTTTAAATAACAATGATCAGTGTACTCCTTCTAAAAGTATATATCCAGGGGTGCCTGGGTGGCTCAGTCGGTTAAGCATTTGCCTTCAGCTCATGTCATGATCCCAGGGTCCTGGAATCGAGCCCTGCCATCAGGCTCTCTGCTCAGCGGGGAGTCTGCTTCTCCCTCTCCCTCTGTGCTCTCTCTCAAATAAAATCGTTAAAAAAAATAAAAGTATATATCCAGATGACATAATAACCAGGATTAAAAAAAAGGACTGATTTTCATAAGAGGGCTAGCACAGTAGACTCTAAATACAGTATGTAATTGTAACCTCATTCAACAAAAACATACTGCCACAGGCAAAACATAAAATCAACTGATGACTGAGTAAACCACAAAGCTGAGTGATAAAGGGAGGGTAGCATAATGACCAGAGCCCCACCGTGCTAGAAGGCTATTGCTTTTTTTAGTTAGGTTCAGAATTTATTAATACATAAATCTGACTGTTTCCAAGCCTTGAATTACCTAGAGGTTTACCCACAGCGGCACCATTTTATCCCTTAAAAAACTTGTGTTTTTCACCATTAATAAACAGGCAACTTTTTAAAAGGTACAAAATGCCAAAGAAAATTCTTTTTTTTTAAGATTTTATTTATTTATTTGACAAAGAGAGAGAGAGAGAGACTGTGCGCCCAAGCAGGGGGAGTGGCAAGCAGAGGGAGAGGGAGAAGCAGGCTCCCTGCTGAGCAGAGAGCCCCAGTGCGGGCTCAATCCCAGGATTCTGGGATCATGATCTAAGCTAAAGGCAGACTCTTAACTGACTGAGCCACTCAGGCGCCCCTGTGATTTTTAAATAAGCTTAAAATATAAAGATAAAGGCAACATAATGTTAAGCAAAACTGACCATATACAATCAAAATCTTAATACTAAAAAAGATGCTAAGAGACAGTGTTGATAGAAATGTCAATTTATTTTCATCTTTCTGTCTTACTATACATTTACTAAGTATGTTCTTCAACTATACTAGTGAAGGGGTGGTGGTGGTGGTGTGTGGTGTACATCAGGCACTAAGCCACGATTAGTGCTGAACACAAAAACCTTTATCATTCCCTGATTCATTCAATGATCAAGAACAAAAAGAAATTTTGGAAATAGATTCTGAGCTGTCCATATCTATGTCTATGCTAGAGATATGTCCATATCAATTACTTCAGGCCCCTGGTTTTCAGCATGTAATTCCTGGAAAAGCAGCATCAGCATCACCTAGAATCTGTTAGAAATGCAAATTCTTGGGCCTCATGCCAGTCCTTCTCAATTAGAAACTCTGTGGGTGGGGCCTAACAATCAGTGTTTTAACAAGGCCTACAGTTGATTCTGATCGACATTAATGTTTGAGAACCACTAGTTTAAGTAACACATGAATGCTATTTTTTCCTTCTCATTTAGTTTGATGCTATCTGTGTATTAGAACACCTTTCATCAAGACCACTGGAAATAGCAAGTAAACTTTAGGTTAATAAAAATCCCAGAAGACAACGAGCAACATATATCCTGGAAAGATAAACCAGAAAATGTCTTAGGTTCCTAAGAAGACTGAAACACAGAGGCAACCTGTTTTTATAATTGAATGCCTTGCCTGGAGTCCAAGATGAAGCTGCAATACACCTAAAACCAGACTATTTCCATCCCCACCTTACCTTCTCTTCTTGTAATCTCCAGTGAATCTGCTAGAATTCATTCCCTGTTCTGTGGGCTAATATATCTTGCACCTACCTTGAGTGAGGCATGCATCACATAACATAAAAGCTGCCACTAAGCTCCATAAACAATTATGTTTAACATGCACATAGGCATGTATCTTTGAGCATACGTACACCATTTGGTAAATATTTGACTATACAGCTATATCCCCTACAGCCATGAGCTTATTTAGATGAGGGACTATACCATATTATTTTGGTTTCTCAAGAAACTAGCAAATGCCTACACTTAATGCATTTGTAGAATAAATGCACCATGGTAGTAACATAATTTGCAATTTTTTTTTCAGAGAATTAGAAAAAAAAAATAGGCTAAATTTACCTGAAACCAATAGGGTCACCTAGGCAGACAAAATTTTGGTATTTAAACTAAGCATGGAAAAATATCTAAATATAAGGACAGCCTAAAACCATTCCTAAATACCATTTCAGTAACATTAACTAAAGTCCCTTTTAACAATCTTTTTGCAACATTATTATAAGGAAACATTTGTTCTTGATCCTACCAAGAGATTATCTAGTGTCCTGATCTTAAAGATTTGTAATATTCATAATTTTATTCTAGATAAAATACTATTTTTTCAATTAAATCAAATGTATGGTCTTTTGGCAGGGGGATCTTAATTTGTCTCCAAAAAGTTCTACTATACTGACTCATCTTTTTGGAATCATAGCAAGCATTTTTGATTATAAATCCCCACCTTTCTGAAATGTACTATAAAGTATTTATTTCTAAACAAAATGGTACATGTGTTCTCCAACTTAATCTGCAGTAATTCAAAGATACAGCTTTGCCACAAGCTGACTGCTCCACTGCAGCATCTTAAAAAAAATTTTTTTTTAAAGATTTTATTTATTTGAGAGAGAGAGAGAGAAAGAGAACACAAGCGGGGGAGAGGGAGAAGCAGGCTCCCTGCTGAGCAAGGAGCCTGATGCAGGGCTTGATCCCAACACCCTGGAATCATGACCTGAGCCAAAGGCAGACGCTTAACCAACTGAGCCACCCAGGTGCCCTGCATCTTAAAAATTAAGATACTTAATCTGTCATTCATTCGACAAAAACTGAGTGCCTATTAGGTGGCCAGCATCATGCTAAACTTGAGATATAAAAATAATAAATTTCCTAAAATAGTTCTGAAGATCACAGGGTGGAAGGTACCACTTTTCTAATTCTTGATATTATCAATTCTTTTGTTAGTAGTCACAAAAGCTCATTAAGGCTGCTTTGAATTATAATTTTATACACACATATCCATGTGTGTATGTGCACACTAATATACTGTGTTGTCTCCATACATTCTCCTTCCCCTCAGTTGGCATGGCTAGTACCCCAGCCTTCCAAATGTCCAGAGGAAACAGTATAAAATTACTTCTGCTTTAAAAGTGACTATCAACTACACAATAAATATATTTTTAAGTATAAATATCAATTATTTCTTAGTGCTCTGAGTTCAATATGTGTTAGAATTTTTCAAAATGTTCCTAGAGAATAAGTGGCAGTAAAATCCTTAAGTGATTCACCTGATATCCTGGCATGAAGATTCTGCTTCATAGAAGCACCCTCAGGTTGAGAAAGGGATTGGAGAATTGTCAAGGCTGATCTTCGCAGAGCGCTATCAAAAACTGTTAGTACTTCACTTGGAAATGCGTTGAAATATTCCCCAATTTCCATGTTAGTCTCAAAAAGGGTCATGGCATTAACCACAACTGGGTAATGAGCATCTTCGTCACTTTCCTCCAAGATTAGAAGAATATCATTCTTATGGTATTCCGAAACATAGGATTCGAACACTTGACCAACCAGTGTAACTTGATCACTGTTCATCTTGAATCTAGGTGATTAAAGAAAAAGACCATATTATACCTTTGATATTGCGACTTAGACACAAGTTAACAAACAAACAAAAAAACCGGTTGTAAATTGTTATGGGCCGCACTATCAACTCAAAATATTATCCAAATTAAAATCTTAATAAGATCTGAATTACCTGTTATAGTCACTTAGTAAATGTATTTTTTAAGAAAGTGAAGCTAAACCAAAGCCCAAGAATTCTGTTTGTACTGATCAGTGAAATCCAAAATGGTCCAATGGCTTTCCCGTAGCTTTTCCCAAAACTTCCTCCTCATTAATCCTATGATGCACTATGAAAAAGGCCCTTCCCTTTTCTTTAACCACATTCCATATGCACGTATGCTCTCAGGTATAAAATCTTAAACAGCAGTCTTTTGGCTGAAGTTCTTTGCATGTGGTCCGGTTCTAGGTTTTATCCATACAAAGAACATACCCTCCTTTCTCTCTTTCACTCTCTCTCATTACACACACATATTCATGGGTTTTCTGCTACATAAATGCAACATACATGGATAGCCAGTTCTGACTTGAATAGTTAACAGATTTGCTTCAGAAATTTACATTTTGAGGTGAATTTGCTTCTCATTTTCTCTTTCTAACCTAGGAAACCTATTGGCTTCAGCAAAAACAGCTGTCAATAGTGTAAAGAAACTAGATAATTAAGCTGAGGAAAGGAAAATTGATCTTTAAATGATAAATAACTAGGATTGAAAATAAATATACTATATTACATTACTTCACCTATCTTATTCCCCTGGCAATATATTTTTTAATTTGTATCTACAGATTAAAAGAGCCAACCCCCATTCTATTTTCATGTATACAGACAGATATCTATCATACTCATTCACTATGTTGGGAAATGAAAAGCATAATAAAAGATCCTCAATGCCTCACAGAACCAAGGGACAGATCAAAATGAAACAGTGCCCTAGTAGTAGTAAAAATGCAATAAGAATGGGAGTACAAAGGAAAGAAGGATTAAATTTAAATGGAGTGACAATCCTAGACATGGCAATGGGCAGTTCCAAATAAACTGTTGAAATCGATCATCTAAGAAACCCTTATTTGGTTTGGTAACAGAGAACTGGAGGACAAATGTGCTTTGACATTTCATTCACCCACAATTTATTGTATTAGGTTCAACAAATAGATGATAAAAGATGACTTATGAAGTTCACATTTCAGCATCCTAACTATGTGTTACACAGGCTATTTATTACCAATATTTTGCCTTTTCAGGGAACCTACTATTCTAGAAGGTGTGAAAGGAGTACAGGGGGTATGTGTCATAGGCCAAGAAGTCTCACAACTACAGGATACAAGTGTGAGACTGACAGATGGGTATGTGTATATCTAGGAGAATGAGTGAGAGCAAATTATGGCCATTGTATTGATAAGTAATTTGTTTTGATTAGGTAATATAAATTCAGCCAAGTGTAAAGAGTTGCTACAAATTAATCTCTAAGATTCTATAAATACGTATTAAATTTGGAGCCACAAGTTTAGCAATATAAAAGCTCCACATAGGGCAGAAAGGGGGTAGCTGCAGAATTCATGGTTCAAACTAAAGTCAGATTAAATTCTGCCTAGTCTTTTTTGAAATGGCATCTTAAAAAAAAAAAAACAGCATCCCCTTTCAAAATCTGTGCAAAACTGTTCAACTGTTTCTAAGCAGTTTGTTATCCCTATAAACATGCCCACCCTTATTGTTCTACAACTTTCAAGTTCCCTTTCCTTTTCCTTAGAGTGAAGTCAAAATACAACGATGTGCTACTTCATCCTTTGGACCACGTGAAGCGCCCACGAGAGCCAGGAGGGCTAAAAGGGGCGACTTTCAGCTGGACCACCCGGAATTCCCGCCCGCCCAGCGGCCACGCCACACCCACCGGGAGCCACGCCCCCTCGTCGGTCCCCCCGGCGCCGCGTCCTAAGACCCGCCCCTCTTGCCGACTGCCCGCATCTTCCAGGCACCTCCTCCCCGTCCGCCCGCTAGCTGCCCGCGGGCGCTCGGCAAACGAGGAGTCGGGTTGTACTCAGGGGCTGCTTATCACACTTCCGTCTCTGGACGCAGCCCCTGCCCTACGATACCTCAGCAAGACTCTGACACTACCCGGGCTCGGCAACCGGGCAGCTCGGTCGCCCGACCAACCCCGGAGTTGAATAGTTTGGGAACTAACCAGATGTGGGCGAGACTTAGGACGAACTGGGGGAGAAAAAAAAAATAGTAACGGTGAAATGAGGCTGCGGCTGTCACTTACTGGCGGATACGCAGTGTCAGAAGTTATCGGAGACACGCTGCTCCCGAGGCCAAGGGGCGCGGAGAGCTCGGGCCTGGCTGCGGGGGCTCGAGGAGGCCTCTGGGGGCGGGGCGGGGCGCGTGCGCCGGCCGCTCGAGGCGTCGCCGGCCGCGGGGGCGCGCAGGCTCCGACGGATCCGCCTCGCGCCTGGGAGAAATAGGCGCTGCGCCGGCTCCTCGGCCGGGCCCGCGCACCCGACGGACGCCGAGCCGCGCACCCCTTCAACTTCGCCGTTCAGGTGGCTCTTCCGGGTGGAGAAGCGGGCGGGCGCGCGCCCCGCCTGGTGCCGCGGGACGCGAGAAGGTGGGGCGGGGAGGGGTGGGAGGGGCTAGGAGGGCCGGGGCAGGCCCCGAGGAGTTCCAGGGCGGGGCCAGGCTGAGCCTCCCGCCCCAGGTGGAAGCAGAAGAGCGGGGGTTGTGCGGTGGCTTGAGTGGCCCGTGTGGTTCGCGCTTTTGGTCTAAGAACTCTGGCAAGCACAAAATCGCGAAGATTTTCTGCTGTTTTCTTCTATACGTTTTAGGATGAAGGTACAGCATTCCCATATAACCCTCCCCTTCATATACCATATTCCCCGCGCACCCACAACCTACACCATTGTCAACATATTCTCACCAGATGGTGCATTTGTTACAATCAGTGAGCGTACATTGAAACATCGCTATCACCCAAAGTACATTGTTTACAGTCTTGTTCGCTCTTGGTGTTGTACATTCTATGGGTTTTAACAGATGTAGTATAATAACATGTATCCACTGTCGTTGTATATACAGAATAGTTTCACTGCTCTGAAAGTCTGCTCTCTTCATCCCTCCCTCCCACCTAATCTGTAGCAGCAACTAATCTTTTTACTGTTTCCATAGTTTTTCCTTTTCCAGGATGTCATATATAATTGACTTCAATAACACAGGTTTGAACTGTATGGGTCCACTTATACATGGGTTTTTTTTACAGTACTGTAAATGTATTTTCTTTTCCTTATGATTTTTTTTTAAGATTTATTTAAGTAATCTCTATACCCCACATGGGGCTCGAACTCATGACCCTGAAGTCAAGCATGACACACTCTGCTGACTGAGCCAGCCAGGTGTACCTCCTTATGATTTTTTAAATTACACTTTCTTTTCTCTAGCTCACTTTACTGTAATAGTTCAGTATATAATATGTATACAAAATATGTATTAATCAATTGTTTATGTTATCGGTAAGGCTTCTTGTCAACAGGCCATTAGTAGTTAACTTTCTGAAGGAGTCAAAAGTTACATGTGGATTTTTAATGTGTGAGGGGGTCAACCCCAACCCGTGTTGTTCAAGGGTCACTTGTAGTTGAAATCATACAGTATGTAGCTTTTTCAGGTTGTCTTCTTTCACTGGTAATATGTATTTAAGTTTCCTCCATGTCTTTTCATGGCTTGATAGCTCATTTCTTTTTGGTGCTGCATAATAATCCATTATCTGGATATACCACACTTTATTTGTCCACTTACCTATATCTTGGTTGCTTCCAAGTTTTACCAGTTATGAATAAAGCCAGTATATTTATCCATGTACAGGTTTTTGTGTGGGTATAAGTTTTCAGCTCCTTTGGGTAAATACCAAGGATCATAATTGCTTCTTGAATGAATTATATGGTAAGGGTATGTTTAGTTTTGTAAGGAAACCACCAAAATGTCTTCCAAAGAGATCATACAACTTTGCATTCCTGACAGCAATGAATCAGAGTTCTTGTTGCTCCACGTCCCCTCCAGCATTTGATGTTGTCAGTATTTTGGATTTTGGCCACTCTAATAGGTCTGTAGTGATACCTCATTGTTATGTTAATTTGCAGTTCCCTGATAACCTGTGATGGTGAACATCTTTTCATATGTTTACTTTTCATCTGTATATCTTCTTTGGTGAGGTGTCCAGATCTTTTATCTTTAAATCATGTTGTTTTCTTTTTTTTTTTTTTAAAGATTTTATTTATTTATTTGAGAGAGAGAGAATGAGAGACAGAGAGCATGAGGGGGAGGAGGGTCAGAGGGAGAAGCAGACTCCCCGCCGAGCAGGGAGCCCGATGCGGGACTCGATCCCGGGACTCCAGGATCATGACCTGAGCCGAAGGCAGTCGCTTAACCAACTGAGCCACCCAGGCGCCCCTAAATCGTGTTGTTTTCTTACTGTCTAGTTTTGAAAGTCCTTTATCAGAAATGTCTTGAGAATACTTCCAGTCTGTGGCTTATCTTCTTTTTTTTTTTAAAGATTTTATTTATGAATTTGACAGAGACACAACGAGAGAGGGAACACAAGCAGGGGGAGAGGGAGAGGGAGAAGCAGGCTTCCCGCTGAGCAGGGAGCCCGATGCGGGGCTCGATCCCAGGACTCTGGGATCATGACCCCAGCTGAAGGCAGACGCTTAACGACTGAGCCACCCAGGCTTCCCATCTTCTCTTTCTTTTAACATTGTCTCTCACTGAACAGATTTTTAGTTTGTTTTTTTTTTTTTAAAGATTTTATTTATTTGACAGAGAGAGACACAGCAAGAAAGGGAACACAAGCAGAGGGAGTGGGAGAGGGAGAAGCAGGCTTCCCGTTGAGCAAGGAGCCCGATGTGGGGCTCGATCCCAGGACCCTGGGATCATGACCTGAGCCGAAGGCAGACGCTTAACGACTGAGCCACCCAGGCGCCCCGATTTTTAGTTTTAATTATATCCAGCTTATTAATTATTTCTTTCATGGATTTTGCTTTTGGTGTTGTATTTGAAAAGTTATCACCATTCCCAAAGTCATCTAGGTTTTCTCCTATGTTTTAGGGCGTTTATAGTTTTGTGTTTTACACTTAGGTCTATGATCTACTCTGAGTTAATTTTTGTGAAGGGTGTTAAGATCTATGTCTAGATTGTGTATGCACACACGCATATGCACATATGTGGTTGTCCAATTGGTCTAGCACTATTTGTTGAAAAGACTATTTTGTTCCATTTGTCAAAGATCTGTATTGCCTTTGATCCCTTGTCAAAGATCAGTTAACTATATTTATGTGGTCTATTTGTGGGCTCTCTGTTCTGTTCCATTAATCTACTAGTCTGTTCTTTCACTAATACCACACTGTCTTGATTATTGTACTTCTACAGTGAGTCTTGAAGTCAGATAGTGTCAGTCCTCCAAATTTATTCTCCTTCAATATTGAGTTGGCTATTCTCGATCTTTTGCTTCTCCATATAGACTTTAGAATCCTTTTGTCAACATCCATAAAATAACTTGCTGGGATTTTGACTGTGATGGGATGAAACTATAGATCAAGTGGGAAGAACTAATGTTTTGACAATATTGAGTCTTCCTATCTATGAATATGGAATATCTATCTCTCCACTAATTTAGTTCTTCTTTGGTATCTTTCATCAGAGTTTTGTAGTTTTCCTCATATAGATTTTGTACATAATCTTGTTAGATTTATACCTAAGTATTACTGTGTGTGTGTGTGTGTGGAGGGGGTGCTAATGTAAATGGTAATATGTTTTTAATTTCAAATTCCACTTGTTCATTGCTTATATATAAGAAAGCAGTTAACTTCCATATATTTGTATGCTGGAATGTTGCCATAATCACTTATTAGATCCAGAAGTTTTATATGTAGATTCTTTCAGATGTTCTACATAGATGATCATGTCACCTGCAAATAAGTAGTTTTATTTCTTCCTTCCCAATCTCTGTCATTTTTATTTTCTTTTTTTATTGCATTAACTGGGACTTCTAGTATGATGTTAAAAAGCAGGAATGAAAGGGGACACCCTTGCCTTGTTCCTGATCTTAGTGGGAAAGCAAGTTTCTCACTAATAAATATGATGTTAGGTGCCAGAATTTTTGGTAGGTGTTCTTTATCAAGTTGAGGAAGTTCTTCTCTATTTCTAGTTTGCTGGGAGTTTTTATCATGAATGAGTGTTAGATTTGTCAAATACTTTTTCTGCTTCTCTTTATATAATCCCATGATTTTCCTTCATTAGTCTGTTGATATGATGCATTACAGTAACTGATTTTCAAATGTTGAAACAGCCTTGCCTACCTTGGATAAATCCCACTTGGGTGTGGTGCCTAATTCTTTTTATACATTATTGGATTCAATTTGCTAATATTTTGTTGAGGATTTTTGCATCTATGTTCATGAGAGATACTGGTCTCTTTTTCTTGTAGTGTCTCTGTCTGATTTTGGCACTGGAGTAATGCTGGCCTGAAAGACTGAGTTAGGAAATATTCCCTCTGCTTCTGTGTTCTAGAAGAGACCGTAGAGAATTGGTATAGTTTCTTTCTTGAATGTTTGGTAGAGGGGCGCCTGGGTGGCTCAGTTGTTAGGCATCTGCCTTCGGCTCAGGTCATGATCCCAGGATCCTGGGATCGAGCCCCGCATCGGGCTCCCTGCTCCGCGGGAAGCCTGCTTCTCCCTCTCCCACTCCCCCTGCTTGTGTTCCCGCTCTCGCTCTCTCTGTCAAATAAATAAATAAAATCTTAAAAAAAAAAAAATGTTTGGTAGAATTCATAGGTAAACTCAAGAAAGCCTGGTTCTTTCTGTTTTGGAAGCTTATTAATTATTGATTAAATTTCTTTGATATGGACCTATTCAGATAGTCTGTTTCTTCATCTGTGAATTTTGGCAGTTTGTACCTTTCATGGAATTGGTCCATTTCTTCTAGGTTATCAAATGTATGGGCATAAAGTTGTTCATAATATTTTACTATTACCCTTTTAATGTCTAGGGGATCCGCAGTGATACCCTCTCTTTCATTTTTTTATATTAGTAATTTGTGTCTTTCTTTTTTCTTTAGTGTGGCTAGAGGCTTATTGATTTTATTAATCTTTTTAAAGAAACAGCGTTTGGTTTTGTTGACTTTCTATTGTCTTCCTGTTTTTAGTTTCATTGATTTCTGCTCTAATTTTTATTATTTCTTTTGTTTACTTTGGATTCAATTTGCTCTTCTTTTCCTGTTTACCTAGGGTTGAAGCTTAGATGATTGATATTAGATCTTTCTTCTTTTCTAATATATGCATTCAGTGCTATAAATTTTGCTGTAAGCACTTTTTCTGCTGCATCCCACAAATTTTGATAAGTTGTGTTTTTATTTTCATTTAGTTCAAAGTATTTTTTTATAATTTAAAGTATTTTTAAAATTTCTCTTAAGATTTCTTCCTTGACCCATGTGTTGTTTAGAAGTTGTTTGATGTCCAATTATTTTGTGATTTTCCATTCTTTGTTATGAATTTCTAGTTTATTTCATTATAGTCTAAGAGCAGACATTGTATGATACCTATTCTTTTAAATGTGTTAAAGTTTGTTTTATGGCTAAGAATGTTTGTCTTGGTGAACGTTTCATGTAAGTTTGAGAAGAATGTAATCTGCTGTTGGATGAAGTAGTCTACAGATGTTCATCATATCCAGTTGATTGATGGTGTTGAGTTCAACTCTGACCTTAATTGATTTTCTGCCTGCTGGATCTGTCCATTTCTCTAGAGGGGTGTTGGAGTCTGCAATAGGATACATCTGTTTCTCTTGGCAGGTCTATCAGTTTTTGCTTCACATATTCTGAGACCCATACACGTTAAAGATTGTTATGTCTTCTTAGAGGTTGACCCCTTTATCGTTATGTAATGCCTTTCTCTATCCCTGATAACTTCCCTTGCTTTGAAGTCTGCTCTCTGAAATTAACATAGCTACTCCTGCTTTCTTCTGCTTAGTGTTTGCATGGTATAGCTTTCTCCATTTCTTTACTTTTAATCTTATGTGTCTTTATTTAAAGTAGATTTCTTATAGATAACATATAGTTGGTTTTTTTTTTAAATCTACTCTTGACAATCTCTGCCTTTTATTCACATATTTAGGCCATTGATGTTCAAAGTGATTATTGATATAATTGGATTAGTATCTACTATATTTGTTAATCTTTTGTTTGTTGCCTTTGTTCCTGTTATTGGCTTCCATATTTTTTCTGTCACTTGTGGTTTTAATTAAGAATTTTATATGATTCCATTTTCTTTTCTTAGCAAATCGATTATGCTTTTTTTTTTTTAACTTTTTTTATTGATTGCCCTAGAGTCTGCAGTATACATTTACGGCTATCCAAGTCCATTTCTAGGGTAGTGCAAGTGCCTTAACAGTGACAAAGTAATCCTCATTCTTCCCTCCAATCTCTTGTATCATTGCTAGTCATTCATTTTGCTTATATTATAAGACATAAGCATACACAAATACATTGTTGCTATTATTATTTTGAACAAACTGTTATCTGTTAGATCAATTAAGAATAAGAAAAATAAAAGTTTTTATTTTACCTTCCTTCAACCCTTCTTCGGTTCTCTTTTATAGTTCTGACTTTCTCACCTATATAATTTTCCTTCTTTCTAAAGAACTTTTAATGTTTCTTAAAGATAGGTTGGCTTGCAACAAATTACCTTAATTTTTGTTTGTCTGAGAAAGTGTTTATTTCTACATATTAGAAGGATAATTTCTCAAGGTACACAGAATTCTAGGTTGGTGGGGTTTTTTCCTCAACACCATAAATATTTCACTGCACTCTCTTCTTGCTTGCGTGGTTTCTGAGAAGTTGAATAAAATTCTCATCTCTGCTCCTCTATAGGTGTTTTTCTCCTCTGACTCTTTTCACGAATTTTTCTTTATATTTGATTGTCTATAGTTTGAGAATAGTATGCTTATGTATAGTTTTTTTGACATTTATCCTGGTTACTATTCTCTGAGCTGTCTGGATCCTTGGTTTGGTGTCTGACATTAATTTGGAGGAAGTTTTCAGTCATTATTGCTTCTAATATTGCTTCTTTTTCTTTCTGTCTTTCTCCTCTTTTTGGTATTCCCATTACAGGTATGTTACATTCATTGTAGTTGTCCTAGGATTCTTGGATATTCTGGGGCTTTTTATTTTTCAGTCTTTTTTGTCTTTTCAGTTTTGGAGTGTCTATTGACATATCCTTAAGCGCAGAGATTTTTTTCCTCAGCTGCATGCGATCTATTGATGAGACCATCAAAGGCATTCCTCAATTCTGTTAGTGTTTTTAATCTCTAGTATTTCTTTTTTTGTTCTTATTTCAATCTCTCTGCCTACACTTCCTATATGTTCTTACATGTTATCTATCCATTAGAGCCCTAAGCATATTAATCATAGTTATTTTATATCCCAGTCTGATAACTCAATATCCCTGCCATATCTGAGTCTGGTTTTAATTCTTGCTCTGTTTTTTTTTTTCAAACTGTGTTTTTTCTTTTAGTATGTTTTCTAATTTTTTGTTGAAAGATGGACATGATGTACTGGGTAAAAGTGCTGTAAATAGGCTTTAGGAATGTGGTGGTAAGATGTGGGGGGAGAGGAAGTGTTTTATAGTCCTATGATTAGGTCTCAGGCTCCAGTTAGCTTTTGCCTCTGGACTGTGAACTTCACCTGTTCTCAGTCCCCACCCCCTGTAGGTGGGACAGGATGGTTACAGTGGGCAGGAAATGTGTATTTCCCTCCCTTCCTCTGAAAGGCTAGAACCAGCTGGAGTTGAATGTTTTTCCTCCGGCAGAACAATTAGGCTCTGATAAACCCCAGCAGGTTAGGCTCTGGTTAACTAGTTTCACCTGAAGGCAGAACTTTTTGAAAAGAACAAAATGCTCTGGTGTGTTTCAAAATGGTTCCCTTTCCCCAAACCCTGTTGGAAGCACAAAGGGACTTTACTCCAATAGCCACTGTGAGGATCCCATGAACTCCTAGAAGTAAAAGTCTCCGAAGTGTGACTGTGCCCCCCTGACATTTTTATCTTTTTGGACTTGCCCACACCGAGCCACCAGTAATTCGTCAATTGCAGTTCAAGTTTACCTACTCTGGCATCCCTTCTTATGGAGGTTTTCAGCTCAGTTTCTGCTCTGGTAAGTTGTGATTCTCTGTATTAGCCTATTATCTCTCCAGGTTGGGGGGCAGTCGTTTGCTCTGTGACCTCCCTTCTTTTATTGGTCCAAGAAGAGTTGTTGATTTTTTAAGCTTTTCAGGTTCTTACTTTGTAGGGTGGAGTGGCAACTTTCAGGCTTCCTAAATGCTGACCAGAAACTGGAAGTCTCAATTATCTTTTATTTATTTACTTTTTATTTTTTTAAAGATTTTATTTATTTGGGAGAGAGAGACACAGCGAGAGAGGAAACACAAGCAGGGGGAGTGGGAGAGGGAGAAACAGGCTTCCTGTGGAGCAGGGAGCCTAATGCGGGGCTCGATTCCAGGACCCTGGAATCATGACCTGAGCTGAAGGCAGACGCTTAATGACTGAGCCACCCAGGCGCCCCCTCAATTATCTTTTAAAGAGATTTAAATAACCACAAGAAAATAACCATATGTATTTACTCAAGTAGTTGTGATGTCCAGTGTTCTTCCATTATTTCTTCAAATATTTTCTATACCTCTCCCTTTTGATGGCTTCAATTACACATGTATTCTTTTGATGTAATTTTTCTTTTGTCTGCCGTTAATATTTCTTGTAGCACAGGTCTTTTGGTGATGAATGCATACTTTTATATGTCTGAAGATGTCATTTATATATTTTTTCTTATTGAGACATAGTTGATATACAGCATTATATTAGTTCTAGGTATGCTACATAATGATTTGATATTTAGGTATGACATGTATATATTTTTTAAGTGAAGCATAGTTGACACACAACGTTATATTAGTTTCTGGTGTAAAATATAAAGATTCGACAAGGTTATACATAATGCTGTGCTCACCACAAGTGTAGTTATTATCACCATACAACACTATTATAATACCATTGACTATATTCCTTATGCCATACCTTTTATTCTGTGACTCATTCCATAACTGGGAGCCTGTATCTCCCATTCTCCTTCACCCATTTTGTCCAAATCCCCCCTCCCTTCCCCATTAGTTCTCTGTATTTACAGCTCTGTTTCTGCTTTTTGTTTGTTTATTCATTTGTTTTTTTATTCCACATGTAAGTAAAATCATATGGTATTTATCTTTCAGTGACATTTCACTTAGCAAATCATTTTTTTCCTATGGCTGAGTAATATTCCACGGTGTGTGTATGTGTGTATGTATGTATATATGATATATATGTCACATCTTCTTTATCATTTGTCTACCAATGGACACTTAGCTGGCTTCCATGTCTTGGCTATTGTAAATAATGCTGCAATAAACACATGAATGCATGTATCTTTTTGAATTAGTGTTTTTGTTTTCTTTGAGTAAATACTCAGTAGTGGAATTCCTGGATCATATAGCATTTCTATTTTTAATTTTTTTTTTTAAGTAGGCTCCACACCCAGCGCAGAGCCCAATGCGGGGCTTGAACTCACGACCCTATCAAGATCTGAATTAAGATCAGGACTCATTCGCCTAACTGAGACACCCAGGCGCACCTATTCTTAATTTTTTGAGGAACCTCCATACCGTTTTCCATAGTGGCTGCACCCATTTACATTACCATGAGCAGTGTATGAGGGTTACTTTTTCTTCACATTTTTGCCAACAATTATTTCTTATCTTTCTGATTCTAGCTATTCTGACAGGTGTAAGGTGATATCTCCATGTGGTTTTGATTTGCATTTCCCTGATCATTAGTGATGTTGAGCATATTTTCATGTGTCCGTTGGCCAGCTGTATGTCTTCTTTGGAAAAATGTCTATTCAGGTCCTCTGCCCATTTTCAAATCAGATTATTTGGGGCTTTTTTGCTGTTGAATTGTATAAGTACCATATATATTTTAGTTATTAACTCCCTATCAGATATATCATTTGCAAATATTTTTTCCCATTCAGTAGATTGCCTTTTCATTTTGTTGATGGTTTCCTTCAATATGTGAAAGTTTTTATTTTGGTGTAGTCCCAATAGTTTATTTTTGCTTTCATTTTCCTTGCCTGAGGAGACCTATTTAGAAAAAAGTTGCTAAGGATGATGTCAAAGAAGTTACCGCCTATGTTTTCTTTTAGGAATTTTATGGTTTCAGTTTTCACATTTAGGTCTGTAAGCCATTTTGAGTTTATATTTGTGTATGGTGTGGAAAAAATGGTCTAGTTTCTTTCTTTTGCATGTATCTGTCCAGTTTTCCCAGCACCATTTGGGAATATGTATATTCTTGCCTCCTATGTCATAGATTCATTGACCATATAATTGTGGGTTTATTTCTGGGTTCTCTGTTCTATTTATCTATGTATTTATTTTTGTGCTGGTACCGTACTGTTTTGATTACCATAGCTTTGTTAGATATAACCTATATTTTTGAGAGACGTTTTTACTGGGCATAAAATTGTAGGTTAACACATTGTTACTGTTGTTTTTAGTATCTTACCGACCTTGCTCTACTATCTTCTGTCTTGCACTGTTTCCAGTAAGAGATCTATTGTCATCCTTATTTTAGTTTGTTTATAAATAACACCCTTCCTCTTGGCTCCTTTAAAACTATCCTCTTTATCACCTGTTGAGCAGCTTATGATTTGCCTTGATGTATTTTTCTTCATATTTTTTGAACCTTGGATTTGTTGAGTTTCTTAGATCTGTGGGTTTATAGTTTTCATCAAATTTGGAAAACATTTTGGCTTTTATTTCATCTAATATTTTTTTTCTGCCGTCCATACCCCTGTCCTTTGGGAACTCCCAACTATACATATTTTTTTTTTTTTAAAGATTTTATTTATTTATTTGAGACAGAGAATGAGAGACAGAGAGCATGAGAGGGAGGAGGGTCAGAGGGAGAAGCAGACTCCCTGCCGAGCAGGGAGCCCGATGCGGGACTCGATCCCGGGACTCCAGATCTTGACCTGAGCCGAAGGCAGTCGCTTAACCAACTGAGCCACCCAGGCGCCCCCAACTATACATATTTTTATGCTATTTGACATTGGCTTACAGAACTCACTGAAAATTCTGTTAATTTTTTGGACTCTTTTTTCTCTTTCATTTTAAATAGTTTCTATTTCTGTGTCTACAGATTCACTAATCTTCTGCAGTGTCTAATCTGTTAATCCTATTTGATGTATTTTACATCTCAGCCATTGTAGTTTTCATCTCTAGAGGTTGAATTTGTGTCTTTAAAAAAATATTTTCTATCATGTCTCTACTTAATATGTTCCTCTACCACTTGATCCTTCATATTGTTAATTATGTAATTTTGAATCCTTTACCTAGTTTCTGTAAATTTCTAGTTGTGTCGTTGGAAATTACTTTATTACAGTAGATCTTTTTGTCTTTCTATTTTGTATCTTCTTGTATTCCATTTTATCTAATAATTTACATTCTGCTAAAATGTGAGCAGGAATCTTTGTTAGTTTCAAAGCTCTTAAAACACTGTCTTTCACATGGTAGAGACTGAATAATGTTTGTTGTATTGAATTTTTGTCCTAGCACTAAAATATTTGTTTATATAACTTTGCTTTAGTCTTTAAATATCTTTTTAAGCTTTTAAAACTTTCATCACTTTATTGTATATCCTGCTACTCTCCTCCTCCGCTCACTCCAATACAGCAACAGTGCTGTTCATCAGACATTGGTTCTCTTCCCTCTTAGCACTTTGCATTTGCTGTTACTCCTGCCTGGAATGCTTACCTGCCAATTATCTACCTGGTTTACTCCCTTCATGGCCTACTCCACAGCCCCAGTCCCTGCCTTGTACTCCTTTCTACCCTTCTTTATTTTGCTCCATTGTACTTATTACTTATAATCTGACTATATACATCCATGCTTTTTACTTATTTTTATCTATTATATGTATAAATGTGTATAACATTTTTACACATATGCACACACTCCCACAGCAATATAAGCTAGTGCTTATATGCCCCCCCCACCTGCACTGGTGTATCCCTAATCCTAAAACAGTCCTTGACACATTGTATGTGGGCAGTAAATCATGGAAATATTACTGTGTTTATCTGACTTTAATATTTTTAACAATTTACTTCACCTTTGACTTTTAGTTTTTATAGTTTTCATTGTGAGACTAGTCAAGGCCTCTTTTCAATGTTTTCTGCTCTGTCAACTCAAACTATGCTACCTAATAGCTTCTAGCTGCCTCCTCAGAAAAGGACAGGACTCTATTTTTTATTTATTTATTTTAATTACTGTTAATTAACATACAGTGTTATATTAGTTTCAGGTGTACTATAATATAGTGATTCAATGTAGTGAACATCACTTGATGCTCATCTTAGCAAGCCCATGCCGTAATCCCCACCATCTATTTAACCCACCCCCCAGCCACCTCCCTTCTGGTAACCATCAGTTTGTTCTCTACAGTTAAGACTTTGTTTCTTGGTTTGTCTTTCTCTTTTTCTCCTATGCTCACTGTTTTGTTTCTTAAATTCCACTTATGAGTGAGACCATATGGTGTTTGTCTTTCTCTGATTGACTTGTTTCACTTAGCATCATATCCTCTAGATCTACCCATGTTGTTGCAAATGGCAAAATTTCATTTTTTTAATGGCTGAGTAATATTCCACTATGTATTATGTACCATCTCTTTTTTATTCATTCGCCTATTGATGGACACTTGGGCTGCTTCCATAATTTGGCTACTGTAAATAATGCTGCAGTAAACTGAGGGGTGCATATATCTTTTTGAATTAGTGTTTTCATCCTTTGGGTAAATACCCAGTAGTGGAATTACTGGGTCATATAATAATTCTACTCTTAATCTTTTGAGGAATCTCACACTGTTTTCCATAGTGGCTGCACCAGTTTGATTTTCCACCAGCAGTGCACAAGGGTTCCTTTTTCTCCACATCCTCACCAACATTTGTTGTTTCTTGTGTTTTTGATTTTAGCCATTCTGATAGGTGTTGTCTCATTGTAGTTTTGGTTTGCATTTCCCTGATGATGAGTGATGTTGAGCATATTTTCATGTATCTGTTGGCCATCTGTATATTTTTGGAGAAATGTTCATGTCTTCTGCCCATTTTAATCAGATTATTTCTTTTTTGGTGTTGAGTTGTATAAGTTCTTCATATATTTTGGATGCATGTCAGATATGTCATTTGCAAATATCTTCTATTTAGTAGGTTATCTTTTGTTGATTGTTTTTTTTTTGCTGTGCGGGTTTTATTTTGGTATAGTACTAATAGTCTATTTTTCTTTTGTTTCTCTTGCCTCCAGAGACATATCTAGAAACATGTTGCTATGGCCCATGTCCGAGAAATTACTGCTTCTGCTCTCTTACAGGATTTTTATGGCTTCAGGTCTCACACTTGGGTATTTAATCCATTTGAGTCTATTTTTGTGTATGGTGCAAGAAAGTGATCCAGTTCCATTATTTTACATATTGCTGTCTGGTATACCCAGGGCCATTTATTGAAGAGACTTTTTCCCATTGCATATCCTTTTGTGTTTTGTTGAAAATTAATTGACCATATAATAGTGGGCTTATTTCTGGGCTCTCTATTCTCTGCCATTGATCTATGTGTCTGTTGTACTGTTTTGATTAGTACAGCTTTGTAGTGTAACTTCAAATTTGGAATTGTGATACCTCCAGCTTTACTTTTCTTTCAAGATTGCTTTGGCTATTTAAGAAATTTTGTAATTCCTTACACATTTTAGGATTGTTTATTCTAGTTCTGTGAAGAATGCTGTTGGTATTTTGGCAGGAATTGCATTAAATCTGTGGATTGCTTTGAGTAGTATGGACATCTTAGCAAAATTTGTTCCAGTTTGTAAGCCTGGAATATCTTTCCATTTGTTTGTGTTGACTTCAGTTTCTTTCATCAGTGTTTTATAGTTTTCAGAGTATAGACCTTTTACCTCCTTGGTTAAGTTTATTCCTTGGTATTTTATTATTTTTGGTGTAATTGTAAATGGGAATTTTTTCTTAAATTCTGCTTCTGTGACTTCATTATTAATGTACAGAAATGCAATAGATTTCTGTATATTGATTTTGTATCTTGTGACCTTACTGAATTCATTTATCAATTTAATAGTTTTTGATGGAATCTTTAGGGTTTTCTGTATATTGTATCATGTCATCTGCAAATAGTGAAAGTTTTACTTCTTCTTTACCAGTTTGGATGCCTTTTCTATCTTTTTGTTGTTTGATTGTTGTTGTCTTCCTTTTCTAGGCTAGGACTTCTAATACTATGGTGTGTGGTTTTTGTTCTTTTTTTAAGATTTTATCTATTCATTTGAGAGAGCGAGCGAGAAAACAGAAACAGGAGGGAGGGGCAGAGGAAGGGAGAGAAGCAGACTCCCCATTGATCAGGGAGCCTGATACAGGGCTTGATCCCAGGACCCTGGGATCATGACCTGAGCCCAAGGCAGACGCTTAGCTGACTGAGCCACCCAGATGCCCAATACTGTGTTGAATAAAAGTGGTGGGAGTATACATCCAAGTCTTGTTCTTGACCTTAGGAAAAAAGCTCTTAGTTTTTCACCATTGAATATGATGTTAACTGTGGGTTTTTTCATATATGACCTTTATTATGTTGAGTTATGTCCCCTTTAAACCTACTTTGCTGAGGGATTTTGTCATGAATGGATGTTGTACTTTGTCAAATGTTTTTTTCTGCATCAATTGAATTGATAGAATCTTTATCCTTTGCTTTGTTAATGCAGTGTATCCTGTTGATTGATTTGCTGTTGAACTACCCTTGCGTTCCTGGAATAAATCCCACTTAATCATGGTGTATGAAATTTTTTAAATGTATTGTTGAATTTGGTTTGCTCAAATTTTGTTGAGGATTTTTGCATCTGTGTTCATCAGGGATATTGGCCTGTATTTTCCTTTTTTTTTTTGCTAGTGTCTTTGTCTAGTTTTAGTATCAGGGTAATGCTGGCCTTGTACAATGTATTTGGAAGCTTTTCTTCCTTTTCTAGTTTTTTTGTAGTAGTTTGAGGAGAATAGGTGTTAACTCTTCTTTAAATGTTTGGTAGAATTCACCTGTGAAGCTGTCTAATCCTAAACTTTTGTTGGGAGCTTTTTGATTACCAATTCAATTTCCTTGCTGGTAATTTGTTCAAATATTCTATTTATTCTTGGCTTAGTTTTGGGCGGTTATATATTTCTAGGAATTTATCCATTTCTTCTAGGTTGTCCAATTTGTTGACATATAATTTTTCATAGTATTCTTATAATCCTTTGTAAGTCTGTGGTGTCTGTTGTTATTTCTCCTCTTTCATTTCTGATTTTGTTTGAGTCCTTTCTCTTCTTTTTGATGAATCTGTCTAAACATTTATCAATTTTATTGATATTTTCAAAGAACCAGCTCCTGGTTTCATTTATCTGTTCTTTTGTTTTTGTGTGTTTTTTTTTTACTATTTTACTTCTGTTCTAATCTTTAATTTCCTTCTACTGGTTTTGGAATTTGTTTAATCTTTTTCTAATGCCTTTACATGTAAGTTTACGTTGTTCATTTGAGATTTTTCTTACTTCTTGAGGTAGGCCTGTATTGCTATAAACTTCCCTCTTAGAACAGCTTTTGCTGCATCCCAGATTTTGGACTGTTGTGTTTTCATTTGTCTGCATGTATTTTTTTATTTCCTCTTTGATTTAATGGTTGGCCCATTCATTGTAAGTAGTATGTCATTTAACCTCTCTGTATTTGTGTTCTTTCCAGATTTTTTTCTTGTGGTTGATTCCATGGCTGGAAAAGATGCATGGTATAAGTTCAGTCTTCTTCAATTTGTTGAGACTTATTTTGTGGACTAACATGTGATCTCTTCTGGAGAATGTTCCCTGTGCACTTGAAAAGAATTTGTATTTCACTCTTTTTGGATGGCATGTTCTGAATATATCTTTTTAGATCCATTTGGCCCAATGTGTCATTCAAAGCCACTGTTTCCTTGTTGATTTTCTGTTTGGATGATCTATCCATTGGTGTTAAAGTCCCCTACTATTATTGTATTACCGTTAACTATGTTCTTTATATTTGTTATGAGCTGCTTTATGTATTAAGGTACTCCCATGTTGAGTGCATAAATATTTACAATTGTTATATCTTTTTGTTGGATTTTTCCCTTTACAATTATACAGTGTCCCTCTTTGTCTCTTGTTGGTCTTCATTTAAAGTCTGTTTGTCTGATATAAGTATTACTGCCCCACCTTTCTTTTCACCTCCATTTGCATGATAAATTATTTTCCATCCCTTCACTTTCAATCTGCATATGTCTTTAGGTCTGAAATGAGTCCTTTGTAGGCAGCATATAGATGGATCTTGTTTTTTATCCCTTCTGTCACACTGTGTCTTTTGATTGGAGCTTTTAGTCCATTTACATTCAAAGTAATTATTCATAGGTATGTACTTATTGCCATTTTGTCATTTGTATTCTGGTTGTTTTTGTAGTTCTTCTCTGTACCTTTCTTCTCTTTCTCTGTGTTCTCATGGTTTATTGGCTTTCTTTAGTGATATACTTGGGGTTCCTTTCTCTTTGTTTTTTGCATGTCACTGGTTTTTGATTTGTGGTTACCATTAGGTTCATATATAGCATCTTATGCAAAGGCATTCTATACTAAGTTTAGTTCATTTAAGTTTGAACCCATTCTTTGCTCCTCCCCACCCCCATATGTTTTAGGTATGTGGTGTCATACTTTACATCCTTTTATTTTGTAAATTCCTTGACTGATTTTTTTATAGATATATTTAATTTTACTGCTTTTGTCCTTCCTACTTTTCTTACTCTTACTTATAGTCTTTCCACCCAGAGAGTTCCCTTTAATAGTTCTTTTGGGCTGGTTTAGTGATGAATTCCTTTAACTTTTGTTTGAGAAACTCTTTATCTCTCCTTCTATTCTGAATGATAGCCTTGCTGGATAGAGTATTCTTGGTTGTAGATTTTTTCCTTTCTGCGCTCTGAATATGTTATGGCACTCTCTTTTGGCCTGCAAACTTTCTGCTGAAACATCCACTGATAGCCTTATAGGGTTTTCCTTATAGAGAACTGTTTACTTTTTTCTTGCTGCTTTTAAAATTCTCTCTTTATCCACCACTTTTTGCCAACCTTCTTGGGTTGATTTTTGGGGGTTCTCTGTGTTTCCTGGTCCTGTATTTCTGTTTCGTCCCCCAGGCTCAGGAAGTTTTGGGCTTTTATTCCTTCTGACCCTTTCCTCTCCTTCTTCTGAAATTTCTAAAATGGCAATGTTATTACATTTGATGCTGCCACTGAGTTCCCTAACTCTATTATTATTATTTTTTCTCTCGTTCAGCTTGATTTCTTCTGTTACTTTGTCCTCCAGGTCACCAATCTGTTCAGCTTCCTCTAGTCTATTCCATAGAGTCTATTTTTAGTTTTAGTTATTGAGTTCTTCATCTCTGATTGGTTCTTTTTTATGTTTTCTGTATCTTTGTTGAGGATCTCACTGAGCTCCTCTACTCTTTTCCAGTGCTACTTTATGAGCATTACTTTAAGTTCTCTATAAGACATATTACTTATTTCTGTTTCAGTTAGTTCTCTTGCTGTGATTTTGTTCCATTCTTTCATTTGGGACATATTCCTCTGCCTCCTCATTTTGTCTAACTCTTCATGTCTGTTTCTCTGTGTTAGGAACGTCAGCTACGTCTCTTGCTCTTGAGGGTAATGACCTTATGAAGAAAAGGTCCTGTAGTGCCTTGCAGTGCAGTGTCTCCTGTTTACCAGAACCTGGTGCTTCAGGAGTGTCTCCTGTGTGTGTTCCTTGTGTCCTACTGTTGTGGCTTTGCCACATTTGCCTTCAGTTCAGTCATCTGTGGTGGCTCTCTTTGCCTATTGTGAGCAGGGTTTGATCCCTGTGTTGGTAGTGGGCCAGTGTGGGTCAGACCAAGTGAGTTTTCCAGAGATGTTGTAGCAGTGTACTGCAGGGTGCTTTCCCTGTGTTGTCCTCTGAAAAGCTTCCATTGGTGGGTTGGGCCAGTAGTCAGCCTAGATGTCTGTCCTCAACTCATTGCTGGGGCCACAGTCAGGCTGTTGTGTGTGGTTGTCTTTCCCTCTCCCCAGGCAGGAGTCACTTTGGAGTGGTGCTGATCCTTGTCAGTGCTCCTTGCACACTGCCAGGCTTGTGGCTCCACTTTGGATGTGCTCCAGTGAAGGGTTTATTGGAGTGGGCAGGTATGTAGGAGAATGTGGGTTGGGGGCACAGTTCTAGCAAGCTCCATGCTGGTCTTCTGTGGCAGGGGACATGTAGCCCCCTGGGAAAACTGTGGAGGCCAGCTAGGTTGGAGGGGGCAGATCTGCGGAAGCCATGGAGTAGTGTATGCTGTTAACCAGTTAAGTGGATGGTGTTGTGCTGCACTGGTTCCTGCAGGTCTCCGTGTTTCTAGGTTGGGGGGTGAGAGAGGGAAATGGCACTGCCTGCATTTGTGTTCTTGAAGAGGTGTCTCAATGATCCCTACCCTTCCGGCTGAGGATCGGAGATTAGTAAGCAAATCTTCTTCCATATACCCCAGGTATTTGTTAAACTGTTATTTCTCTGCTGTATCTCAGCTGTGCTGTCTCTTTAAGGGTGGGGAATCTGCCCTTCTGGCTCTCCTAGAGCTGAGCCTGCTGATTTTTAAATTTCCAGGTGTTAAGCCCCACTGATTGTTAGGCCCTTCTGGTTTTCAGAGCCAAATGTTATGGGATTCATTTCCCCAAGCCTGGGATGCTGGGTGTGCTGATCTGCTCCTCTCCCCTCTCTGCACTGGCTGGTCCCTCTCTCCCACAGAGAGTCCCATGGGTCCTTTTAGTTCCTGACTGCCTCTCTGACCCTCCTACCCTCTTGGCTGTGGCCTCTTGTTTACATTTAACTATGGAGAGTCTATTCTGCCAGTCTTTGGGTCATTTTCTGGGTTATTTACACTGATGTGGGTGGTGTTGTATCCATGGGACAAGGTGAGCTTAGGATCCTTCTCTGCCATCTAACATGAAAGTCTCCCTGATCTAAAAAAAAAAAAAAAAATGAATTGTCCCATTTTTAAATTATCAGGAAAACATGACTCAACAACAGAAATATATTTTGAACAGTAACTAGCACATAAAGTTATTCAGGAAATTTATTAACTGAAAAATAAAATCAGTGACTTTTGCACAATAGGTAATTGGTTCCTAGCATTGCCACACAGCAAATTGAATTTTAGTTTTCTAGAAAGACATTTTGTAGTTAAATTATACACCAGGACGTCATGCAGCTCTAAGCAGATGCTTCAGGGATGCATGACTGAGCTTATTTGGCTATTGTGGACGATGTCAACAGCTGCTTTGAAAGTGTTCCAGCCAAAATTATTTCAGCTGTACTTTACAACAACATGGAGCTCTGGCATTCCAGTAAAAAAGTGATTTTTAAGAGCTAAAATAGATTCAATTAAAAGCAGCTTATTGAGGAAAATTTTTATTTTGCTTGAAATGAAATGGTCAGAGGAGGCAGCCATAACCACAGGTTATCTCAGATTTCATGATTTGATGTCAATTCTGCCATTTCCAAAGCATATGGTTCTATCATAAGTTAGAAATATAAACTAGCAGCATTCCAAGTCTTGTCATTAGTAATTGTCAGATTATAACCTCTTCCTGCTAGCCAAGAGCCTCGCTGAGAGACATGGTATTTGAGGAACATTGTCTGAGGGACTTTTCACTCTTACATTCTCAATTCTATCCAAGGATCAAGTTATACACTAGAAAGCTATTATTTAGTCTGGTATTTTTGTGGAATTTCTTACATTGAGTTATTTTTAAATACTATAATTTTCCTTTTTATCAAAGTTTACTTAAAACAGCTTTGTGAAATTCACCTGTTTTATTGTAATAATAATAAAGAATTCCATTTCCTGCTTTATCCAGTTGTCATAATGAAGTTCTGTGAAAATTCCTTCTACAGTTCAGAGTTATGAAAACTTTTTCTCCTCCCTAAAAGCCTTCCTCTTTTCTGATAATAAGAATCAAGTAACCATATATCTTTTCAGTCTAGTTTAAAGATGCATCAGGCAAGCACTGAAGTTTAAGGCATTATGCTGGTCTTCAATTACATGTTTCTTTTTTTTTTTTTTTAAGATCTTATTTATTTATTTGACGTAGAGAGAGACACAGCGAGAGAGGGAACACAAGCAGGGGGAGTGAGAGGGGGAGAAGCAGGCTTCCTGCCGAGCAGGGAGCCCGATGTGGGGCTCGATCCCAGGACCCTGGGATCATAACCTGAGCCGAAGGCAGACGCTTAATGACTGAGCCACGCAGGCGCCCCAATTCATGTTTCTATTCTTTCAGTTAGTCCTGATTTTCTACAATTTAATTAGTAACTTTATTTATCTATCATCTATCTATTTATCGAGAGAGAGAGAGAGAGAGAGAGGAAGAGTGCAAGCAGAGGGTGGGGAGAGGGAAAGAGAGAATCTTAAGCAGGATCCCTGACAGGGGGCTCGATCTCACACCCCTGAGATCCTGACCTGAGCCAAAATCAAGAGTCAGATGCTTAACCAACTGAGCCATTCTGGTGCCCTTAATTAGAAAATTTAATAAAGAATATTTTAATTGTGGGGCGCCTGGGTGGCTCAGTTGGTTAAGCGACTGCCTTCGGCTCAGGTCATGATCCTGGAGTCCCGGGATCGAGTCCCGCATCAGGCTCCCTGCTTGGCGGGGAGTCTGCTTCTCCCTCTGACCCTCACCCCTCTCATGCTCTCTCTCTCTATCTCATTCTCTCTCTCAAATAAATAAATAAAATCTTAAAAAAAAAAAAAAAAAAAAGAATATTTTAATTGTATGTCTCCTTTTTAAAAATATTTTATTGGGGAGGAGAGAGAGAGCACGAGCGGGGGAGGTGGGGGCAGAGGGAGAAGCAGACTCCCTACTGAGCAGGGAACCCAATGTGGGGCTCAATATCAGGACCCTGGGATCATGACCTAAGCCAAAGGCAGACCCTTAACTGACTGAGCCGCCCAGGTGCCCCTGTATGTCTTCTTTGTAGTCACTTTTAATCTTTTTAAAATAAAGCAGTGTGTGTATATATATTTAATGTATATATAAATGAAATATAAAATAGCAATGAATTTAGAATGTAAAGAATTTCTGTGTATGTACAACGACATATGTGTGAACATGTGGACACACACACAGTTTCTTTTACAGATACAGACCTATTTCAGTTAGTTCACTTTATAACCTACTAAGAGTTTGACATTGTACCAGAAAGGAAAGCCCAAAAATAAATTACATGGTGATTGACTTTAAGACCATCTGGGGAGACAGAAAACATAACTTTGCTCTTATATCACCTTTTAATGGGGCTAATCTGGACTATTCTGTTTAATACTGCACCATGCCCATCTTTTCTCACCCCCTGCACTGATACCCTACCATCCTTTTTCTCTTTTCTATATCACTTATCACTTTCTAACATTCAGTGGATTTATTATGTTTATTCATCATTGTGCATTTCCCCGGATTCTAATCTAAGTTCCATGAGGACAGGGATATTTGTACATTTTGTTCAGTGACCTATTCCAACAGACTTAAGGAATGCCTGGCACATAGTAGGACGTAATAAATATCTGAATAATGGTAATATAAGTGCTATGGGTACACATAGAAAAGAATGCCTAGCTCATTGTGAGGGCATGAAAAAAAACTTCCACAGAAGTGAAAACAGAGTTCTGTAGGTGGCAACAGAAAGGTATTTCAGGCACAAGCCCAGAGAACTCAAGGGTAAGAAGGGCCAGTGCCTTGGTAATACTGAAGGTAGAACCCATGGGTTGGTCGGCACATGGCCTTCTGGCATCTTAAGTAATCTCCAGTCCTTCCTGTCCACTTCTCTGACTGTATATTCCAAGCAGCTACAGTTCAAATGCTGAGCCGGAAGCATATGCAGAGGCACCAGAGGGCACAGTATTCATGCAGAAGATGGTATGTAGAGAAAAAGGAAAAGGAATGCGTTTTTAAATATTTTTATTCGGAAAACAATGCAGAGTCACTGGGTTAGTACTATACTACTTAGTTTAAAAAAAAAAAAAATTGAGGGGCACCTGGGTGGCTCAGTCAGTTAAGCGTCCAACTCTTGGTTTCAGCTCAGGTCCTGATCTCACGGGTAGTGAGATTGAGCCCCGCATCTGGGCTCTGCTCAGCAGGGAGTCTGCTTGGGGATTTTCTCCCTCTGCCCTTCCCTCACGCGTGTACGTGCTCACTCGCTCACTCTCTCTCTCAAATAAAATATATCTAAAAAAAAATTGAAATTGAAGTATAATTTTCATATAACATTAGTTTCAGGCATACAACATCAGGGGTTTGATATTGTGAAATGATCACCACAGTAAGTCTAATTAACATCTGTCATCTTACATAGCTACAAAAATTTATTTTCTTAGAATTTTATTTACTTTTTTATTTCAATTTTTAATTTAAATTCTAGTTAATTAACATATGGTAAAATTGGTTTCAGGTGTAGAACTTAAGTGATTCATCACTTACATATCACACCCAGTGCTTAACACAAGTGACCCTCCTTAATACCTATCACCCATGAAGCCCATCCCCTGCCCACCTCCCCTACAGCAACCTGTAGTTTGTCCTCTATAGTTAAGAGTCTCTTATGGGGGTGCCTGGGTGGCTCAGATGGTTAAGCGTCTGCTTTCGGCTCAGGTCATGATCCCAGGGTCCTGGGATCGAGTCCCGCATCGGGCTCCCTGCTCCTTGGGAGCCTGCTTCTCCCTCTGCTTGTCTCTCTCTCTGTCTCTCATGAATAAATAAATAAAATCTTTAAAAAAAAAAAAAAGTCTCTTATGGTTTGCTTCCCTCTCTTTTTTTGTCCCCTTCCCTATGTTCATCTGTTTTGTTTCTTATATTCCACATATGAGTGAAATCATATGGTATTTGTCTTTCTCTGACTGACTTATTTCAATTAGCACAATAAACTCTAGCTCCGTCCGTGTCATTGCAAATGGCAAGACTTCATTCTTTTTGATGGCTGAGTAATATTGCTGTGTGTATATATATATATATATATACACACACACACACACACACATACACATACATACATACCACCTCTTCTTTATCCATTCATCAGTCGATGGACATTTGGGTTCTTTCCGTATTTTGGCTATTGTGGATAGTGCTGCTATAAACATTGGGGTGCATGTGCCCCTTCAAATCAGTATTTTTGTGTCCTTTGGGTAAATACCTAGTAGTGCAATTGCTAGGCCATAGGGTAGCTCTATTTTTAACATTTTGAGGAAACTCCATACTGTTTTCCAGAGTGGCCGCACCAGTTTGCATTCCCACCAACAGTGTAGGAGGGTTCCCCTTATCTCCGCATTCTTGCCAACATCTGTTGTTTTATGTGTTGTTATGTGTTGTTAATTTTAGCCATTCTGACTGGTGTGAGGTGGTATCTCATTGTGGTTTTGATTTGTATTTCCCTGATGATGGGTGATGTTGAGCATCTTTTCATGTGTCTGTTAGCCATCTCTGTCTTCTTTGGAAAAATACCTGTTCATGTATTCCGCCTATTTCTTTTTTTTTTTTTTTATATATATTTTTTTTTAAGATTTTATTTATTTGCAAGAGAGAGAATGAGATAGAGAGAGCATGAGAGGGAGGAGGGTCAGAGGGAGAAGCAGACTCCCTGCCAAGCAGGGAGCCTGATGTGGGACTCGATCCCGGGACTCCAGGATCATGACCTGAGCCGAAGGCAGTCGCTTAACCAACTGAGCCACCCAGGCGCCCCATGTATTCCGCCTATTTCTTAACTGGGTAATTTATTTTTGGGGTGTCGAGTTTGCTAAGTTCTTTACAGATTTTGGATATTAACCCTTTATCAGATATGTCATTTGCAAATATCTTCTCCCATTCCATAGGTTGTGTTTTAGTTTTGTTGATTGTTTCCTTTGCTGTTCAGAAGCTTTTTATCTTGATGAAGTCCCAATAGTTTTTTTGCTTTTGTTTCCCTTGTCTGTGGCAATGTGTCTAGTAAGAAGTTTCTTCAGCTGAGGTCAGAGAGAGGTTGCTGCCTATGTTCTTCTCTAGGATTTTGATAGTTTCCTCTCTCACATTTAGGTCTTTCATCCATTTTGAATTTATTTTTGTGTATGGTGTAAGAAAGTGTTCTAGTCTCAGTCTTCTATATGTTGCTTCTTGATTTGTTGAAGAGACTGCCTTTTATCCATTGGATATTCTTTCCTGCTTTGTCAAAGATTAGTTGACCGTATAGTTGTAGGTCCCTTTCTGGGTTTTCCATTCTGTTCCCTTGATCTACCTGTCTGTTTTGGTGCCAGTACCATACTGTGTTGATAACTACAGATTTGTAATATAGCTTGAAGTCTGGAATTGTGATGCCTCTTGCTTTGCTTTTCTTTTTCAAAATTGCTTTGGCTGTTTGGGGTCTTTTGTGGTCCCATACAAATTTTAAGATTGTTTGTTCTAACTCTGTGAAAAATACTGGTGGTATTTTTTTTAAGATTTTATTTATTTATTTTAGAGAGAGAGAGCATGGGGAGGGGCAGAGGGAGAGAATCTCAAGCAGACTCCACACTGAGCATGGAGCCTGATGTGGGACTCAGTCTCACAACTCTGAGATCATGACATGAGCTAAAATCAAGAGTGAGATGCTTAACTGACTGAGCCACCCAGGTGCCCCAAATGCTGGTGGTATTTTGATAGGGATTGCATTAAATGTATAGATTGCTTTGGGTAGTATGAACATTTTAACAGTATTTGTTCTTCCAGTCCAAGAGCATGGAGTGCTTTTCCATTTCTTTGTGTCCTCTTCAATTTCTTTCATAAGTGTTCTACAGTTTTCAGAAGACAGATCCTTTACCTCTCTGGCTAGGTTTATTCCTAGATATCTTAGGGTTTTTGGTGCAATTGTAAATGGTATTGATTCCTTGATTTTTCTTTCTGCTGCTTCATTTTTGGTGTATAGAAATGCAACAGATTTCAGTACATTGATTTTTATATCCTGCGACTTAGCTGAATTTGTGTATTCTAGTAATTTTTTGGTGGAGTCTTTTGGGTTTTCTACATAAAGTATCATGTCATCTGTGAATAGTGAAAGTTTGAATTCTTCCTTGCCAATTTGGATGCCTTTTTGTTGTTTTTGTTGTCTGATTGCTGAGGCTAGGACTTCCAGTACTATGTTAAATAGCAATGGTGAGAGTGGACATCCCTGTCTTATTCCTGACCATAGAGGAAAAACTCTCGATTTTTCCCCATTGAGGATGATTAGCTGTGGGTCTTTTGAATATGGCCTTTATAACATTGAGGTTATGTTCCCTCTACCTCTAGTTTGTTGAGGGTTTTTATCAAGAATCAATGCTGTAGGGGCGCCTGGGTGGCTCAGTCGTTGGGCGTCTGCCTTCGGCTCGGGTCATGATCCCAGGGTCCTGGGATCGAGCCCCGCATTGGGCTCCCTGCTTGGTGGGAGGCCTGCTTCTCCCTCTCCCGCTCCCCCTGCTTGTATTCCCTCTCTTGCTTTGTCTCTCCCTTTCAAAAAAAAAAAAAAAAACAAAAAAAAAAAAAAAAAAAAAGAATCAATGCTGTATTTTGTCAAATGCTTTTCCTGCATCTGTTGAGAGGATCTGGTTCTTACCCTTTCTTTTATTAATATGGTGTATCATGTTGATTGATTTGCAAATGTTGAATCACCCCTGCTGCCCAGGAATAAATTCCATTTGATCATGGTGAATAATTCTCAAGTTCCAAAAAATAGAAATGGAAGTAAAATTTCCAAACTCCTTCTATGAGGGCAACATTACCTTGATTCCAAAACCAGACAAAGACCCCACTAAAAAGGAGAATTACAGGCCAATTTTTCCCTGATGAACATGGATACAGCAATTCTCAACCAGATACTAGAAAATCAAATATTATGTAACTTTTAAGATCTCTCAGCAACATTAAAATATGCAATATAGTATAATTAACTACAGTCACCATGCTGTACATTACATCCCCATGACTTATTTATTTTATAACTGGATGTTCTCATCTTTTGAGCTCCTTAACCCATTTCTCTCCCTCCACACCCCCTTCTCTACCTTTCTGCCTCTTGCAACCACCAGTCTGTTTTCTGTATCTATGAACTGGGTTTTGTTTTTTGTTCTTGCTATTTTAGATTCCATATATAAGTGAGATCATGTGGTATTTGTCTTTCCCTATCCAACTTATTTCACTTAGCATAATGCCTTGGAGGTCCATCCATGTTGTGACAAATGGCAAGATTTCATTCTTTTTTATGGTTGAATAATATTCTGTTGTATAGTGTGTGTGTGTCGTGTAGTCTGTACACACAACATTTTCTTTATCCATTCGCCCATGGATGGAGAGTTAGGTTGTTTCCATGTCTTGACTATTGTAAACAATGCTACAATGAACATGGGGGGCGCATATATATTTTTGACTTCGTGTTTTTATTTCTTTTGGATAAATACCTAAGTGGAATTGTTGGATTATATGATAGTCCTATTTTCCATTTTTTTGAGGAACCTCCATACTGTTTCCATAGTGGCTGCTCCAATTTACATTCCTACCAACAGTGCATGAGGGTTCCCTTTTCTCCACATTCATGCCAGCACTTTCTATTTGTCTTGTTGATACTAGCCATTCTGACTTGTGTGAGGTGATATCTCCTTGTCGTTTTGATTTGCCTATCCCTGATGATTGGTGTTGTTGAACATCTTTTCCTGTGTCTTGGCCATTTGAATGTCTTTGGAAAAATGTCTATTCAGATTCTCAGCCCATTTTTCAATCAGATTGTTCACTTTTTTTTTTTTTGCTATTGAGTTGTATGAATTCTTTATATATTTTGACTGTTAGCCCTTTATCAACTATATGATTTCCATATATTTTCTCCCAGTCAGTAGGTTGCCTTTTTGTTTTGTTGATGGGTCTCCTTTGCTGTGCAGAAGCTTTTTAGTTTGATATAGTCCATTTTTTTTGCTTTTATTGCTTTTTTTAAAAAATGTGATAAAATATATATATAACATATATATATAACATATATAACATTTTCTTTTTAATGAGTGCACAATTCATTGGTATTAAGTATATTCACAATGTTATGCAACCATCACCACTATTGATCTCTGGAATTTTTTATCTCAAACAGAGTCTGCACCCATTAAACAGTAACTCTCTTTTACCTCCTTCCCTTTATTCCTGGCAACCTCTGATCTTCTTTCTGTCATTATGAATTTGTCTGTTCTAGGTTATTCACATAGGTGGAATCATACAATATTTGTTCTTTTGTCTGGCTTATTTCACCTCGCATGTTTTCAGGGTTCATCTGTGTTGTAGCATATGTCAGATTTTCACTCCTATTTAAGGCTGAATAAGATTCCATTATATGTATAAAGCACATTTTGTTATTTTAAGATAATAGAAAAAATATATATATATTGGTCTCTGCCCCCAATTCCTGGGCACAAAGCTCCTAAAACCCTTGTAATTTCCTAAGTTATAAGAACAGTAGTGGCAATCTTATTGTTGTTGTTTTAAGATTTTATTTATTTATTTGACAGAGTACAAGCAGGGGGAGTGGCAGGGAGAGGGAGAAACAGGCTCCTCCTGAGGGTCCTTTTTTCTCCACATCCTCCCCAAAGCTTGTTGTTTCTTGTGTTTTTGATTTTAGCCATTCTTACAGGTGTGAGGTGATATCTCATTGTGGTTTTGATTTGTGTTTCCCTGACAATGACTGATGTCGAGCATCTTTTCATGTGTCTGTTGGCTATCTGTGTATCTTCTTTGGAGAAATGTTTGTTCATGTCTTCTGCCCTTTTTAAAATTGGATTATTTGGGTTTTTTTGTATTTAGCTGTATAAGTTATATACACACACAAACAAGTTATACACACACGTATATATTTCTTTATATGTGTGTACACACACACACATTTTTGCAGGGGGGACGCAGGGGGAGAGCGAGAATCTCAAGCAGGCTTTACACCCAGTGCAGAGCCCAACATGGGGCTCAATCTCACAATCCTGAGATCATGACCTGAGCCGAAATCAAGAGTTTGACACAACCAACTGAGCCACCCAGGCGCCCCAGTTTTTTATATATTTTGGATACTAACCCTTTATCAGATATGTCATTTTCAGATATCTTCTCCCATTTAGTAGGTTGTCTTTTATTTATTTATTTTTAAAGGTTTTATTTATTTATTTATTTTTTAAAGGTTTTTATTTATTTATTTCACAGAGAGAGATAGCGAGAGCAGATACACAAGCAGGGGGAGTGGGAGAGGGAGAAGCAGGCTTTCCGCTGAGCAGGGAGCCCGATGTGGGGCTCGATCCCAGGACCCTGGGATCATGACCTGAGCTGAAGGTAGATGCTTAGCCTACAGAGCCACTACTTTGACCATGTGTGTGTGTGTGTGAGAGAGAGAGAGAGATTGAGAAAGAGAGGGAGAGAAAGGTAGAAAGGCTTTAGTCTCATCCTAGGGTCCTGTCACCCCAAAGGCTCCAGAAAGGGAGGGCAAATCCAAACTCTATGTAGGACCTCTTTGGCAGAACATCATGGTGGCATAGATAAAGGCTCTAGGTATAGAATCAGCAAGAACATTCTGCAGATATCTCAGGCAGTTCAGCTGAGGTTTCCTGAAGCTGCAGTCTTTTTTATTTTTATTGTTTTCCATGGAAAGTATTTATTTTTTATTGATGTATAGTTGACACACAATGTTGTATTAATTTCAGGAGTACAACGTAGTGATTCAATAAGTCTGTATGTTATGCTGTGCTCACCACAAGTGTAGTTGCCATCTGTCATACAACACTATTACAGTACCACTGACTGCATTCCCTATCCTGTACCTTTCATCTCCATGACTTATTCATTCTACAACCAGAAAACAGTCCCCCCTCCCCTTCACCATTTTGCCCAATCCCCCACCCATATCTCCCCTCTGGCAGCCATCTCTGTACTTATGCGTCTGTTTCTGCCTTATGTTTGCTTATTCATTTTGTTAGATTCCACATATAAGTGAAATCATATAATATCTGTCTGACTTATTTCACTTAGCATAATACCCTCTGGGTCCATCCATGTTGTCACAAATGGCAAGATCTCATTCATTTTTATGGCTAAGTAATATTCCATTATATATATATAGTGTGTGTGTGTGTGTGTGTGTGTGTGTGTATCACATCATCTTTATTCATCTATCCATGGACACTTGGGTTGTTTTCATATCTTGGCCATTGTAAATAATGCTGCATTAAACATAAGAGTGCATATATCTTTTTGACTTAGTGTTTTTGTTTTCTTTGGATAAATACCCAGTAGTGGAATTACTGGATCACAAGGTAGTTTTTTATTTATTTTTTTTGAGGATGCTCCATACTATTTACATTCATATTTCCACCAGTAGTGCACAAAGGGTCCCTTTTTCTCCACACCCTTGACAACACTTGCTGTTTCTTGTCTTTTTGATACTAGCCATTCTGACTTATGTTAGGTAATATCTCCTTGTGGTTTGAATTTGCATTTCCCTGATGATTAGTGAAATTGAGCATCTTTTCATGTGTCTGTTAGCTATCTGTATGTCTTCTTTGGGAAAATGTCTACTCAGGTTCTCTACCCATTTTTAATCAAATTATTTGTGGGGTTTTTGGTGTTGAGTTGTCTAAGTTCTTTATATATTTTGGATGTTAACCCTGTATTGGATATATCATTTGTAAATATCTTCTCCCATTCAGGAGATTGCCTTTTGGTTTTGTTGTTTCCTTTGCTGTGCAAAAGCTTGTTTAATCCCAATAGTTTATTTTTGCTTTTGCTCCCTGCCTGAGGAGACCTATCTAGAAAAATGTTTCTAAGGCCACTGTCAAATTACTGCCTATGTTTTCTGCTAGGAATTTTATGGCTTCAGGTCTTACATTTAGGTCTTAAATGCAGTTTGAGTTTATTTTTGTATATGGTGTAAAAAAGTGGCCCAGTTTCATTCTTTTGTATGTATGTAGCTGTCCGGTTTATTGAAGAAGCTATCTTTTCCCCATTGTATATTCTTGCTTCCTTTGTCAGATTAATTGACCATAGAGCATGGATTTATTTCTGAACTCTCTGTTCTGTTCCACTGATCTCCATGGCTGTTTTCGTGCTAGTACTGTACTGTTTTGATTACTACAGCTTTGTAGTATATCTTGAAGTGTGGCATTGTGATACCTCTACCTTTCTTGTTCTTTTTCAGGATTGCTTTGCCTATTTGGGGTCTTTTGTGATTCCATACAAATTTTAGTATTATATGTTTGAGGTCTATGAAAAGTGCTGTTGCTATTTTGATAGGGCTTGCATTAAATCTGTAATTGCTTTTGGTACTGTAGACATTTAAACAAGATTCTTCTAATTCATGATCATGGAATATCTTTCCATTTATTTGTGTTGTCAATTTCTTTCATCAGTATTTTACAGAGTTGTTTCACCTCTTTGGTTAAGTTTATTCCTAGGTCTTTTATTCTTTTTTCTTTTTTTTTTTTAAGATTTTAAGTAATTTGTATACCCACGATGGGGCTCAAACCCACAACCCCAAGATCAAGGGTCACATGCTCTACCAACTGAGCCAGCCAAGCACCCCTATTTTATTCGTCTGGTTGCTATTGTAAATGGGATTTTTACTGTTTCTGCGGGCGCCTGGGTGGCTCAGTTGGTTAAGCGACTGCCTTCGGCTCAGGTCATGATCCTGGAGTCCCTGGATCGAGTCCCGCATCAGGCTCCCTGCTCAGCAGGGAGTCTGCTTCTCCCTCTGACCCTCCCCCCTCTCATGCTCTCTCTCTATCTCATTCTCTCTCAAATAAATAAATAAAATCTTAAAAAAAAAAAAAAAGAGAGAAGTGACTGCCTTCGGCTCAGGTCATGATCCTGGAGTCCCTGGATCGGGTCCCGCATTGGGCTCCCTGCTCAGCAGGGAGTCTGCTTCTCCCTCTGACCCTAACCCCTCTCATGTGCTCTCTCTCATTCTCTCTCAAATACATAAATAAAATCTTTAAAAAAAAATAGGTGTCTGTTATGTGAAAATATTTTTAAAAAAAATTCTGTTTCTGCTACTTATAAGTGTGTAGAAACACAACTGATTTCTTTGTATTGATTTTTCTATCCTGCAAATTTGCTGAATTCAATTATTCTAACTTTTTGGGGGGTCTTTAGAATTTTCTATATATAACATCATGTCATGTGCAAATAGTGAATTTTATTTATCAATTTGGATGCCTTTTATTACTTGATTGCTGTGGCTAGGGCTTCTAATACTATATTAGTAAATGTGGCAAAAGTGGACATCCTTGTATGATGAATATGTTAACTGTGGGTTTTTCATATATGGCCTTTATTATGTTGAGGTATGTTCCCTCTAAACCTACTTTCTTGAGGGGTTTTGTCATGAATGGATGTTGTACTTTGTCAAATGCTTTTTCTGCATCTATTTGCTTTGTTAATGCTGTATATCATGTTGATTGATTTGCTAATTTTTTTTTTTTTTTTAAAGATTCTACTTATTTATTTGACAGAGAACACAACAGGGGGAGCGGCAGGCAGAGGGAGAGGGAGAAGCAGGCTCCCCACCGAGTGGGGAGCCCGACATGGGGCTCGATCCCAGGACCCTGGGATCATGACCTGAGCCGAAGGCAGACGCTTCATCAACTGAGCCACCCAGGTGCCCCATGATTTGCTAATGTTGAACTACCCTTGCATTCCTGGAATAAATCCCACTTAATCATGGTGTATGATTTTTTTTTTTTAACGTATTGTTGAATTTGGTTTGCTCAAATTTTGTTGAGGATTTTTGCATCTATGTTCCTCAGGGATATTGGCCTGTATTTTCCTTTTTTTTGGTAGTGTCTTTGTCTGGTTTTGGTATCAGGGTAATGCTGTCTTTGTACAATGTATTTGGAAGCTTTTCTTCTTTTTCTAGTTTTTGTAGTAGGACCAAACATTCTTTAAATGTTTGGTAGAATTCACCTGTGAAGCTGTCTGATCCTGGCCTTTTGTTTGTTGGGAATTTTTTGGTTACTGAGTCAATTTTGTTACTAGTAATTGATCTGTTCCGATTTATTATTTATTCCTGGTTCAGTTTTGAAAGATTGTGTGTTTCCAGGAATTCATTTCTTCTAGCTTGTCCAATTTGTTGGCATAGAATTTTTTACATTATTTGCTTACTACTCTTTGTATTTCTATGGTGTCAGTTCTTTCTCCTTTTTTGTTTCTTATTGGATGTGTTCTTTTTTTCTTGAGGAATCTGGCTAAAGATTTATCAATTTTGTTTTTTTCAGAGAACCAGCTTTTGGTTTCATTGATCTTTTCTGTTGTGGGTATGTGGGAGTGTGTGTGTCTATTTCATTTATTTGTGCTGTGGTTTTTTTTTTTTCCTTCCTTTTTTTTTCCTTGGGTTTTTTTTTTTTTTCTTCTTCTTTTTCTAGTTCCTTTAGGTATTAGTTTAGATTGTTTGAATTATTTTTTTTTCATTTAAGCCTGTATTGCTCTAAATTTCCCTCTTGGAACCACTTTTGCTGCATCCAAGATTTTGGACCATCGTATCTTCATTTGTCCCTATGTATTTTTTGATTTCCTCTTTGGGTTTCTTTGTTGATCCACTGGTTGTTCAGTACCATGTTATTTAGCATCCATGTGTTTGTGGTATTTTTTTTTTCTAGTTTTTTTTTTCTTCTTGTGATTGATTTCTAGTTCCATACTGTTGTGGTCAGAAAAGGTGCATGGTATGATTCTACTTTTAAATTTATGTGATTTGTTTTATGGCCTAACATGTGATCTGTTCTGGAGAATGTTCCAAGCACATTTGAAAAGAATGTGTATTCTGATGTTTTTGGATGGAATATTCTGTAAGTATCTGTTAAGTCCATCTTGTCTAATGTGTCATTCAAAGGCACTGTTTCCTTATTGATTTTCTGCCTGATCTATTCATTGATATGAGTGGGGTGTTAAATTCCCCTACTATAATTGTAATACTGTCAATTTCTCCCTTTATGTCTGTTAATGTTTGCTTTATGGTTTAAAGGCTCCAGTGTTGGGTGCATAGATATTTACAGTTATTCTGTGTTTTGTTGGAGTATCATTATGTAATGTCCTTTTTTATTATCTCTTGTTACAGTCTTTGTTTTAAAGTCTATTGTCTGATCTATGTATTGCTAGCCTGGTCTGTTTTGTGTTGTTGTTTCTTCCATTTGCATGGAATATCTTTTTCCATCCTTTCACTTTCAATGTCTATATGTGTCTTTAGGTCTAAAGTGAGTCTCTTGTAGGCAGCATATAAGTAGGTCTTTTTTTTTTTTTTTCCAGCCAGTATGGTGATTTAAAAATTTTAAATCTAATCATGCTATTACTTGCTCAAAATTCTAAAGGATCAAGTTGAATTCCTTACTAAGCATTTCAGGCCCTTTGTAGCATAATAGAGCATAGGTTTTAACCTTTACCACTTGTACATTTGTATTCTTCATCTGAGTTGTTAATGAGTTAAAAATGTTAAATTCTAGGGGCACCTGGGTGGCTCAGTCGTTGGGCGTCTGCCTTCGGCTCAGGTCATGATCCCGGGGTCCTGGGATCAAGCCCCGCATCGGGCTCCCTGCTCAGCGGGAAGCCTGCTTCTCCCTCTCCCACTCCCCCTGCTTGTGTTCCCTCTCTCGCTGTGTCTCTCTCTGTCAAATAAATAAATAAATCTTTTAAAAAAAATGTTAAATTCTAATAAAAGGCTAGGTGCTCAAGGAATGGTTGCTGTCTCATGCCATATTCTTTAGCCCTACACATTGATCCCATAGGATTGCACTTAATTCTCTGGATGTAGCTGGCCTGTTCTTTCTTGATACTTGTTCCAGTTTGTGCCTCAAATAGCCCTGTCCCTGGTCTGGTTAATTCCTACCCATCTTTCAAAATTATAATTGGGTATCATTTCCATGTCAAGCTTTCCCTGATACCACCTAGGTAGAATTAATCACTTCCTCCTCTCTGTTCTCATTGTACATTCCATAAATCTAGTGTCCCTTCTGATATTGCTCTGATATTGAAAAAGTTTGGTCCTTGACTATTTCAGCAAGTATGTGGTTAGCTCTTGAGGACAGGTGTTCATCATCTCTGTATGTCTGTGTCTAGCATAGTCACCTGCATGAGTACTAATCATCAAATCCTTGGTAAATAATCTCCAAATTATTAGGTAAAATAAAAATCAGGGACAAGAATATATGCTTATAACTAGATTTGTTTTCTGAAATAAGAATTAACCACTTAGAAAATTCAGTCTCAGTTGAAGGAAAAATTCAGAGCAAGTATTTTACGTAAACTTTTTTTTCCCCCAGGATAACTTAAAAGAACATGCCAACTGTGCAAACGCACATACGGTGGTTTGTTTCTTGAAGATTGTGTGAAGATTAAATAATCTTTCTAATGCCCCTCAGCACAGTGACACATAATAACCACTAAAAAAACTGGTCTTTATTGTTAGTACAATCATTCATAGATCAGGTATTTGTATTCATCTTGTTTCCCTAGATTCTTCTAAAATCTACATTGCTTAGTCAACTAAATTTGGCACTCTAGTTGTTGAACACTAGTTGAGTTGATATATCAGTAACAAATTTTTTTTTCTTTCTAAATTTTAATTTAGATTTAATTAACATATAGTGTATTAGTTTCAGAGGTAGAATTTAGTGACTCATCAGTTGCATATAACACCCTGTGCTCATTACATCAAGTGCCCTCCTTAATACCGCTCACCCACTAACTGTCTCTTTACCAAATAACTTTTGGCCATAAATCATATTAATCATAGAGACTAACTATATTAGAAGTTCTAGATCCTCAACTATCAGAATAATAAAATACACTATAAATAAGTCAGCAGTACTTTTATAGCTGAAAGTTTATAATTTCCACGAGTGTTTTCATTAGTCTTATAAATTTAGAGAACACAGTTTATAGTTATAGTTATACATGGTAATGGAACAAATTAGTAGGTTATAATGTATTTATCCTGATTGTGTTATGATTATTAAAGTCAAATAATTTGATATATTATGCAGTAAAACTTGTTAGAAAACACCTTTTCAGTGTCTTATTTAGAATTAAAAAATATTTTAAAAGTCTAACAAGCTTACTAGAAAAAAATGAAAAGCACTGTTTGTTCTAACAAAATTTATTATGCAGTAATTACAAAGGTTAAAGACTCCTCCATCTCAAATAAAAATAACTGTTATAATTACACACATAATATAGTAGAGTGATTCCAATAAATATCACAGGAAATAGTGCATTTTCAATTTGGAGGGACAAATACTTTCTCATTCACAGTGTCTGACATAGGAAAGCCTGTTCACATAATGGTCTGTATAAGGTCATGCTCTTAGTCCACACAGAGCTAGCTGTTGCCAACACAATTCTTTCAGAATGTGAAGTACCGGGCAAACCACTCCTGGCGCTGGGGATCTGGAGAAGCCACCGGGGAAGCTTCACTCTGAGGAGGACTGAATTCATAAAAAAAGAGAGACATGTAACCCAGCATTAAGCTGTTTTGCAAAATGAAGAGAAAAGCACAAAAAACATCAGTGTAGATGACCACAACTGGTTCTGTGTTAGATGTGTTTTGTAGATCCCTCTACACTAGATTGGTTTCTCCACTCCATGAGAGCATGAGAGTGCATCAGCAGCTCAGATGAAGTCAGTTAAGGAGGAGCCACATCAAAACAATTACAAAAAATTACAAAAAGACAAAAATCAGACCGCTGAGAAAAATGTCACCTTCTTTGAATAAAAAAATTTGGGAGGAATTGTCAGAAATGAGAACAAGATAACATTCCTCTTTTTCAGCACCTTTTTACTTAAAATTTCAGAATCTGACACAAGCATTTGATTTTTACACGTGTCCACATATATAACTAAGTAACTAAGCCATGGCATAGTATTTTCACTACATGTATATTCATTTTAACTTTCATAATTCCATAAACAAATAGTCTAGGGGGAAAGGAGTACAATTAAGAAGCCCATTTCCCCTCCATCTTCAAAGTTATATCATTTATACTTCATTCTAACTAACGATTCTTTGGGCTAGTTGAGAAAATAAAAGAATCCCTACCGTCTTTGGGGGAAATTACAAGGCACGCAACAATGTGTAATGGAAACTCCAGTAGTCAAGTTCCTTGAGCTCATGCACATGCATCTTACTGATACCTGAACATACCCATGCACAAGGGAAAATAAGCAACACAAAATATTTAGCAGGAGGCACATTCAAAAGTGTATGTGACTATTTTTATTCTTGCTACATTCTTCTATTTGAAAGTCATTAACTATGTCATCACTTACCCTAGAAAAAGGTCATCTACCTGTAAGACTATTACTAGTGACACTGCTGAGATTTAGTAGGAATAAGTTAAAAAAATAAATTTAAAGCAGCACAGACTCAGTACGGTAAACCTAAAACAACAATACTTTCTGATGTTATTTAATGGATAAACAATTGGGTTTCATTTAAATTCTTGTTAATACATTTAATCAAGTCTGAGGTTAACTTCAAATTGGAATATCAGTTGTAAAATTTTTTTTCTAAATTTACTTTTTGCTTTTGTATATCATTAAATTCCCAAAGCTTACATATTTTTTATTTTGGCAGTAAGCATATATATTTGTAAATAAGCCTGGTAAGCAAGAAAGTGAAAAAGAAAATACAAGAAAAACAAAAAAAATTTTAAAGTTCTGTAATAAAGATGGATTATTAGTGAAAAATTTGCTACAATACTCAAAATGAAGCAAATATCCATAAATATTAAAATTCTAAGCATACAAATTACATTAGCACCTCTTTCAGCATACAGAAAAATTGGCAAGAAATTAGAAAAAAATCTTAAGAGCCAAAAAGGAGTTCCTTAGAGAAGTGATAAATATATTGTGAAAATCTTTCACAGTAATATTTCTTTTCCTAGGCTGGTCTTAAAGTAGTGAATTTCTGCAGTGTAAGAAGGTAAATTTTTCAAGTTAAAAAAGAAAAGAAAAAAAAATCACTGGTGAGACGGGGCTCACCTCAAAAATGTCTTGGGCTCTTTAGGTGGCACTGGCTGAGGAAGTGGTTTGCTGCTGTTGAACTCAATATCGTGGACTGGAGAATTAGGAATGGGATCCAGGCGGTTAGGATGTCCATTGCCCACTCCACCAGATTCCAGAGCACTTAGATTGGGAACACTCACAAACCTGTTTGTTGGTGACTTATCATTCTTCTTCTTTTGCTGCATTAAAAATAATACATGTGAGGATAGTCCCTGCATAAGGACAAATGAGAAAATAGGAATAGTAGAAGATACAAATTTGGCATGGGAAGGTTTTGGAAGCTTTATGTTAAATTAGGATGTTAAAATGAACCAGTGTTACCCAAAGTGTGGTCTGGGGATCCTTGGAGGTGTTCTTTATCTACATGGAATCCTTAGGGACACACATGCTGCTGGGCCAGAAAGAATGAGGAAGAAACACGAATTGGTGTTCATGGAGAGGGGAGGAGATGGAAAGAATGTCAAAGGGTAAAGACTACTGGGAGGAAAGGGAGAAGGAGATCTTGCAGATACCACGAGGTTAAACAGATTTGGGCTAAAATTAGGAGAAGAAGGTTATAAAGTTAAACAGTTTTAAAAGGGAGGTCCGTGAACTTTAGCCTTCTGTCAAACGGAGGCAGTCCTTGTCTGGAAAAAAAAAATGGGAATGGAAAAATGCTTGGCAAAGTAGTTTGAAACATATCCCACATTCCCACTTAAGACCTAAAGCTGACTCAAGTAACTGGTTTTAAATTCACTGCACTTTTTGAAGAGAGAAAATTAAATCTGCATAATTAAGTCTCATTTCCCAATTGGTGGTATCAATAATTGGCTCATAATCTTTTAAAAACATTAAAAGGTTATAAAACAAAAGTGATCCATTTATTAAATATTTTAGTTGGTCTTTAAAATTAACAGGAAGAGGAACACCTTCAGATTATCAAAACCTATCAGCTTGCAAATCAATTCTATTTTATTCACACCTCTAGAATCAATGAGCATCATCTTGCTGGAACACAGTAAAATTTAACATTTTGCAAGATATTTTTAACACCATCTTTTACAAGTTAAATCTGTGCTAACTGAATTTATGAAATATTTTTCTGCAAAATGATTAAAGTGTTTTTTTAAAAAAAACTAATAGCCTAATTGGCCTTTTTCCTTTATTTACAAAGTAATGATCTTACTATCTAGACCTTGCCCTCCTCTGTCATATTCTGTGAATCATGGAGTCTCTGACAGAGTCTACTCTGCATAACTGAAAAGAGAAAGGAAAAATAATGTCTTCTAGAATCACAACTATTAAAGCTGAAATCACTCAAAAGTGAACAAAGATGTATCTTTTGCATTTTCTTATTCTAGTCACCAGAGGGCATAAATAAACCTACTATAGGTTTCTATTTGATGAAATGAAAAGTATCATTGGTAAAGTTCTACAGTAACCATTTTGTACCTAAAAATGTAATTCCAAAAAATATATTAGAAATATTTTCATTTTATTATTTGTTTCAACAAGTCTCATAATCTTGCTTTGTTGTATTTCACCTTAAATTATGAACTTAAAAACTATAACTGTATTAATTAATTCACCAACTATGAGAGCCTTCCACGTGCCAGGTAGTATTTTAGGCTCTGTAGATACAGCTATAGGCATCCCTGCTTTAGTCATTCTGTTTCATAAAACATTTAAGTTCATTCTGTGTTAAAGGCTTAAAGTTTGAAGCACTTTAACTTGTGAAGGAAAGGTAGAGTCCATGTTCTTAACAGAGAAGTTTTTATGAGCATTGAAAGAAAAAATTTCTGCTAAGGGCCTAATATAAATTAGGCATAATGGGCAAATTAAATCTGAATCAAAAAATAACTTTCGCACTAGATTTCTGCCAAAAGCTATGTAATCCCTGTGAAGCCAATATACATAATTAATTCTTCATTATTTGCTTTATTCACTTATTTGTGGCCACTTACAGAAAATGTGATGAAATTTGCAACTGAATACCTACTATACCCAAAGCACTATGAGGGGAGCCATAGGAAGCTGGGGTACAAAGATGTGTAAGACTTGGCCATGTCCATTTCACTTGTCTACAGGCTCTTCTATGCTCCTAAGAGAGTAACAAAGTATCAGAATGGGCCATCTTCAATTTTAAGTGTCAAGAAAGGTCCTAAGACTGAGAGAAGTCAAGCCCTTCTCTAAAGACTGGTAAGCAACAAGGTTCATTAACATGGCAGGCCTCAGGCCTTAAGTTAGGGAGAGCTGTTGGGTATACATGGCTGGGGTACCTTTCAGGACCCCATAGAGGATAGTGAACACCAAGAAAATGATGTTAGTTTTCTTTGGAGATATGAAAAATAAAATGATAGAAACCAAGGTTTTACAATCATGTCTTAAGGAGTACGAATTCTCAACAAAAATATTAGTCTCATTCTGTGAAAATGTATACATAGATTTCATAGATTTTAATCCTAAATATTAAATTTAAGAAAACAGTATTTGGAAGGTTTATCCTATGCTACTCTAAATATTAAAAATTTTAAGCAAGTTTTAAACTACATCCCTATTTTAGAGTGTTTATAGCACATACCTTAGTCAGTGGATTAACAACACCAACAGTAGGGCTTGAGTTAAACACTTTGTTGAAGTTAGTTTCTCGATTGACTAATTCCAGCTGATAAAACTTATTATCCTCCTATGCAAAAGAATTATAAACATCACTTAGACATTTTCTGTTGAAAATTTAAAACTGTTTAAATGCCATTTCATTCAAAATTTACTATAAAACATGAGTGAGGACTTATATACCTCGTTCATCAAAGATTTCTAGATCTGACTGCCAGTGTCTTAATGACTGCTGGTGGGAAGGTTTTCAAAACTTTTCAAAATCCTATGCTTTGGGGCTCTTCTCTACCATTTAATAACTTTTTTCTCCAAGACTGGATCGAAATGTTTTATTTGGTCCCATCTCTATTCCAAAGGGCTGACTGTGCAGTTTGAGCAGCTTAACTTACATTCATGGAGTTGTATGCATGGATTTGTTGTTTCTATAAAGGTGACACTGATATATCCTTATTCTTCAGTACTGGTAATACATTTGATCTTGCCTAATCTCCTCTCTGAGACCTCAGTGTTCAGGTGACTTTTGAACAACACAGGTTTGATCTCCATGGGTCCACTTACATGCTGATTTTTTTTTTTTTTTATGAATACAGTACTATAAATGTTATTTTCTCTTCATTATGATTTTCTTAGTAACATTTTTCTCTCCAGCTTATCAGAATACAGTATATAATATACAAAATAGGTGTTAATCGACTTTGTTACCAGTAAGGCTTCCGGACAACGGTAGTTTATTAGTAATCCAGTTTTCGGGGAGTCAAGTTATATGCGGATTTTCGACTGTGCAGGGAGTTGGTGCCGCATGCACTATTCAAGGGTCGACTGTATTACAGCAGTGCTAATCACTGACCGAAGAAAAAGTGACCTACATACAGATAAGTCCTTTGCTTTTCACTTCACCACCACCATGTGTCAACTGAACAAACTGTAGGTAGTAAACACATGAGTGTGAAATGCAGGACTGTGCTCTAGTAGAACTAGATTCTTCATCCCCTTCTTAGTTACCACTGTCATTCACACCAATCTCAGCCCATGTGCTTCAGAGTCCGCAGAATTGGTGAGCAGTGGCAAGAGTGTAGAACAACCCTTAGCTGGGTTCCTAGCCTGTCACCAACTAGCTATATTGCTTTGTGTTTGCTTTATTCTTTGAAGTCTAATACCTATCCTGTTGTGAGGATAAAATACAACTATATCTTTAACATCTGTTCGCTAAGAACTGGAAAAGCTACTTCTACCATAGATGAAATAAATATACTTAATCCCTTTGCTAACTTCATGTGTGGAATAGAAGGTAATCAGAGGAATCTATGAGGCCTGTGCGCATGTTCACAATGCCTGGAAAATCTTGCCAATGTCTGCTCCTGGGTTCCATAATGAACCCCAATCTATAACCTTCTACTTTTAGCAGGAACTTGTAGTCCCAGCCAATAGGCTGACTTTCCTAAATGCCAACAAAGAGAGGTTCTTTAAAGAAAAAAGAACTTCAGAAATAAATGCTTCTAGGCTCTCTTTGCATGCTAATTACATCCACAGTTTTCAGTTGAAGAGATCAATGAACCAATAGAGTGATTAGCATTCTATTTTTAGTTTTTACTCTGAAAGATTTTTCTTTTTTTGTGACCATAAACAATTATTTTAATTATTGATCAGGATATATAATTTTGGAAGACTCTAAAATGTTTTATGAATTAAGACATTTGTGTATTATTCTTGAAGAATAATAGCTTTAAGGAAGGCAGTTTATTTATTGTTAAAACTGTATTTCCTTCCCTAATGGACTGCTCAGAGACTCTTACACCTCAGTTTGGACCAAGACTCTTAAGAGAGAGCCTATAACTTTTCTTAGTTAGAACCCTAAGAAAATGGAACCCTTTTCCCATGAGTATCTCTTTGGATTAGGGTAAGTTAACATGACTAACTGGAAGTACACAGTGCAGGCTAATGCATGCGTGTGTTGATTCTTCTTTCCTATCCAATTCTAATTCTACATGAACAATACACACCTTCAATAACATATTAACTATATGTTGGCAATGACATTATTAAACAAAAATAAGTACTGAAGACTTCTAAAAAATACTGAAAAGAGGCACAATTCCCTTACCTAATACCAAGTTTAAAAATTTATGTTTCTTATCCTTATTCATGAACATTTTTAATAAACTTTTAATCACAATGCACATATTTTATACTTTCAATTTTCATTTAGCATTACTTAATACTTAACCAACAGACTGTTGATTGGCAAACATGGTAACTAACATGGTTGCATTCCTCCCCCCCCCCAAATCTTACAATTAATTTCTTTATGACTTGGTCTCTTTCTGTAAGCATGGCTTTTAATTCTGTAATCATCTGTATATCTTCTGGTTTTGATTCTCTCATTAGATATTTTTCTTCCATTTCTTCTAGTCTGAAAACAAGAAACCTTTTAGTTCATTGACAGGACTCAGACACATTCTTCTGTAATACCTACATTTTTCAAATTAGTCCAGTTGAACACATACAAAATTTAAAACCAAATTTTTTTCCTTAAAACTTTTCAGCATAATAACATGACTGCCTCAAATAGCTCTAGTGTTATTAAAGGCTCTAAGGGGGTAGATGATGTTATTAAAGACTACAGATTACTTTTGCAAGAATTCACTCCACTGTAAGTCATTCAGCAGTGTGTGGGGATGAGGTGAGGTAAGCTCTGTAGAAGAAATGATATAATGAATAATACTAACCTTTAAATATAGGTCTGATGCTGGAATTGTTGTCTCCCTATCAGGAAAACTTACCAAAAATACACTCCTGTGTGATGACATAAGGCTTGGTAACATACAGAAAAGGGACAAGAAAAGATACAGAGGAAAGGGAAACAAAGGACACATACATGACATCATTCTTTCTTATGGGAAACACAATTTAAAAATTCTGTATTATCAGCTAATACATATACACTGTAAAAAGGCTCATCAGATAAGATAATTAATTTTCTAGGCTTCTTCTGCCCCAAATGAGATGAGAAGGCAATAGGCCTGAATGCCACTGAAGGCTCTAGAATAGAGGCCACCTTTTATGAGCAGAGGCACCATAGACCCTGCAGAGTCTAAAAATATAGGACAGGGCAGAATGAAGAGGATGCAAATGGAAACTGCCAGCTCAATTGGGAGTGTGGGGGAGAAACAATTTCAGTTTTAGAAACTTTACATAATTACAGCAATTTAAAAACTTACTGTTTTCAAAGTAAAAGGGTAGAACGTAAGCTCAAAATCATAGTGAATGAAGATGCACAGAGAAATTTATTCAGCAAATACTGAGTAACATCTATCTTCCAGGAATCACAAGAATCTCTGCGTATTTTAGGAATTTTAGTAAAAAAACTCCGCTAACTCAGCCCAACCTAAAGTTCTAATTTGGAGGGTTCAGGAAGATATGTGGGTAAAGACAAGTATGGGGTTAGGAAGTCACCATGTCTCAGGATCAGAGGGGACTTTGTCAATTCAGTTTGAGGTTAGTTTCACTATCTTTTATTCTTTTGTGACGATGCAGACTGAGTGAAAAATGTGCTTCACTGGGCTCACATAGGGACCTTGTATTTTATCATGATACGGCGTTTTATGGGCAAAAAAAAAAGCTTGAGGAACAATGATCTAGTCAAGGAAAAAGGCATTGTGTTTAATACCAGAGTAGCCACAAGATGTCACCATGGTACTTTATCATTAAAAGCAAAATAGAAGATTTTTGAACTAGATGAACAAGAATACTTGGCAGTAAATGGTCGCTAAAAAACTCAATTTAATGCCTTATTTAAAACGATTATTAAACAAAATAAATAAAACTATTATTTCTATTGTTTTGTTCTAGTACAATAAGTTAAAGTGAGTCTAGAACAATCACTTAAAATCCCTGAACCACCTTTATCCGCTCTGAGCCTCAATTCTAGTGTGTGTTTTCATTTAGTTTAAACATGCTTTACCTACAAAATTATTATCAGTTAATATCACCAAAAAAACTTTAAAGATGCCTTGTTATTAAAAAGGGAAAAAATAACTGATTAAATTGAAGAAACAATTCATATAAACACAAATTGGAAAGCATTAAAGGAGAGAACAAGTGATATGATCTAGATTTAACTTGCAAATATACTTCCAGAATTACTAAGTCTTTGAAAATTCTCACAGGAAGAACACCTGGTATTACTCTGATCCATTTCAAGCCAGCGCTGGTCAACAGTCTCCCTTTCTTCAGCTGCCCCGTCAGTTCTCTAGGCCAGCACAGTTTCCCAAAGACTAGGTGTGTGAACAACTGGTGGTACAAGGAATGATCTTACTTTGTTCTCCTTTAATCTTTCTGGTCACAAGAAGGAAACAGTCTTGGTGTGGTCCTATGTATCTTTTTTTTTTTTTTAAGATTTATTTATTTATTTGAGAGAGTGAGAATGAGAGAGAGAGAGAGTACATGAGGGAGGGGAGGGTCAGAGGGAGAAGCAGGCTCCCCGCCGAGCAGGGACCCCGATGCGGGACTCGATCCCGGGACTCCAGGATCATGACCTGAGCCGAAGGCAGTCGCTTAACCGACTGGGCCACCCAGGCGCCCGGTCCTATGTATCTTAAATGGGCTTCACAACATAAGCTTATTACCCTATTTCACCGGGCTCAGACTGGCCTGCAGCAGCAACACTAGCTAGAATCTAATAACACGGTTTTATTTTCACAGACTTTACATATTTATAAGTATAGCCTGGCTTCTATTTAGAAAAATGGATACAATTTTTCAGTAGTGATAATGGTTTTACTGCAGAAATAATCAAGTCTTCCTGTTAAATTTTTAAGTTACAATGAATCAATTAAAAATATGAAAACAGTATCAAAGGTAGCCAGAAATGACCAAATTCTGAAAGATTAAAGCCTGGGAAACACTGTGTTGAGGGAAACATACAAGTTTATATAGTCTTTTACTCAAAATATAGGATTTCCTTTAAGAAAAAACAGAAGTAAAACATATATAATTACTAATTAGGTCACTGTTGGATTCTCCCCAGGCATGCATGCCCTGATTTTTATTTATTTATTTATTTTTGGCTCTATATAGGTCAATGTCTAGGGTTCGTGGACAACACAAACCAAAAATAGGAATACCTAAAAAAGCTGTATAAAACGCATAAAAATATTTTCAAGGTGGCAGTTCTCCTGGGCTTTTTAAAAAAAATAATTGACAACGTCAGTAAATTGAGATTCTAGGCCAAACAACAGTATTGGCATACATGTGCTTTAGAATCTTAATTGTATAAGGATAAACTCTATTATACCATCCTTTCTAGAGTTTAAGAAATATATAATTGAAGAAGTTTAATGTTGAACCTTTCTTTCCCCATAATTTATGGGCACGGACTCTGATGCATGACAACAGAAATACTTTTTCCTTACCTCACAAAGCTTCTGAACACAACCAGAATGGTAATTTAAAAATCAAACAACAACAACAACAAAGAACGATCGGGGTATTATAGATAAAAGAACTCAAACAACTTTTAAAGAATAAGTAATTCTGGCATGGTGGAGTGTTTCTTTTCAATTAGGGATTACTGACCTACTTAACAGCCCCATACAGAAAACTCAATGCTTCCTCCAAGAAGAAACTATCTTTTTGTTTCAGTACAGTGAGAAGTTAATGTAAACTTAAACAATCAATAATAATCTCTGAACCCCCTTTTCTGCATAATAAAGAACTATAATGATCCCAAGTTCTACGTATGTTTAGATTTAGATTAAAGTTCTTTAAAACAGTTCATTCTCTCATTTGTTTCTAAAACAAAAACTGACATATTAGACACAAGGTTTTTACTACTATACCACTCAGAAAAATAAAACCATTTCTATAGAATATCCAAAAATCTAAGACTTTAGTACCCAGCACTAGAGAAGGGGTTTTTTAGTAATCATTCCATAAGAGCTACAGAACTCATTACTATTTCTACAATCTTTAGAGGGTATTTTCTGTTCTTTAAATTTCTAGTCCCCTCTTCCCTGGTGTCTAAACAGGATTTGGGGTGGGAACAGAAGCAAGAAGCTTCCAGCAGCTCCAGAGGTCCCTCCCCTCCAGGATTCGGCCTGACCCATGTTCCTCCAGCCCTCCCACTACCACCCACTTCTAGAAATCCACAGGGTTTTTTCGATTTCAAAGAGTTAAAGTCAGCATACAGTCGGTGAGAAATTTCAGTAAGGTGCCCTTAGTCCTTTGCAACAGGCAGAGAAAATTCAAATGTCCCCCAGCTCCTTAAGCTGGAATGCACTCTCCTTGCTCACCACCTCTGACTACATCTAAGCTGTTCAGCAGATCCAAGCACGCTGCATTTAAGGATATAGAACAGAAATATCCAGCTGTATAAAACTGTGTTTTCCAATATGGTAGCCACTAGTCCATATGGGGCTATTTACATTTGAATTAATTAAAACTGAATTAAGAATTCAACTCCTTGGTTGTACTAACTACAGTTCAAATGCTCAACCGCCATTTTGTTTGGTAACAGCTGTACTGGACAGAGCACATATAGGACATTTTCGTTACCACAGAAGATCTACCGGACAGCGCTGGTCTAAATACATTTGTATGTATGTTTGGTTTCAATTAAAAGAATAAATACCTAAGCTAGAGACTAATTATATGACAGTGGTAGTTTTCTGTTGAAAAAAGAAATACCGTTGGTTAGCGTGGACCTATACTAACCTAGTATAAAACAAATGGTAGATCTAGAAAAGCAGATAAAATATTTGACTCATGAGTAATACTAATTCTTTGATCATTAAAGAGCATAATATAAAAAACTATCTACTGAAAATTCATACTGTGTAAAACCACATAAAACAGAATAAAGTAGAAATCAGCCTTTAATCTTTGTAAATTAACATTCTTAAGGAGACAGGACACACAGACAGACAGAGGTTATTCTTTTTGTGAGCATGTTTTTTCAGACTGAAGAGGGGGATGCCAGGACGTCAGCCTCTGTCCAATGAGGCCAAGAAAAGGAAAAGTAAACAGCAGAGTTTATTGTAACTAATTTTTGCAAAATGCCTAAGATTATGAGCTCTTACTGTGGCTCAAAAGGATTTAAAAATTACCTCCCACAACAGCAAACACTAAAAAATCACTGTGACTGGGAAAATGATCTCATGAGTCTCCTCACCATTTCAAGTGTAACTTCATGAAGTGGTAAATGTTATAGGGAATCCTCAAAAAAATTCATTCAGGAAACATTTGAGTGCCTATTAATGTGAAAATTCTGTGTGTGTCCAGGAGAGGGTACCTCACCTCAGGAGCTGCTGAAGTAAATGCCAACCACTGGGGAGGGGGAGGGGTCTGGTTTTGTTTCAGCTTAAGTGAATGTGGGTATATATATTACATAATATGTAACAATATTTACTATGAGGCTTAACTAGTTAAATGGGTAAAATGTGAGATGAGTTTTAGATTGGGGGAAGGTTATCAGGTAGTAATAACGTAGGACATTATTCTAGACTGTAAACACAGGAGAATCTTAGAAGGAAACAGGTTGGTGTGGCTGACGCGGGAGGGTAAGGTGTACCTGAGACTAAGGTTAATGGGATTAGTCACTATTTTGACTTTACTACAGTATGTGGAGATATCTATATATTTTTATAGGTTTTTTAATTGGTTAGAAAAAGAGAGACTAAAGGTGAATAAACCATTTGCAGCAACAGCTTAGAATAGATTAACTCTGAGATAATTTAAGTTGAACTAGAGTTTAGGCCTCAGAGACGGGAGTGAATGCTATTTGCACATTGGCTCTAACAGTTTATAAGGGTGTAGGGAAGAGAGGGGCTATTAAATACTTCCTTAAAACATTAAACAGTAATTAGAAATCTCGGTTTTTAACAATACTGGAGTTACTATGTATGAGTAGTAACTATTTCTGATGTTTTACTTTCATTAATTTTTAAAATCAAAATTAAATGCTTGTTTGTAGGAACTCGAACAGTATCTATGTAGAGTATAAAAAATAAAAAGGAAGATTTTGCTCTTCCCCACCTCCAATACCCTGGAATCCACTCCCTACAGGGAAGTCCTGTCATTAAAATTTTGTATTTGTTTTTTAAGCTCTTTTGATATTTGTATATAAAACATGTATTATTAGTGTATGGGTAGGATCCTAATATTCCTATTGGCCACAATATGCTCTTTTTACTTAACATTATATAATGGACGTCTCTAGAGCTTTCACCATGGTCTGACAGTTCATGATTGCGAGGGACAGGCTTTCGGCGAGGGACAGGCTTTCGGCAAGGACAGTCCTAGTGCATCTGTAGCTGTGGCAGCTGACAGTCACTCAACTGCCTTCTCGTTACTGAAAATATCACATTGCAATTACCATCTGTAATACAGCATTTACGTTTTCTTTTTTAAGTATCAATTAGATTTAAAAGAGTAGCTAATCTGAGGTTAGACACAGTCTCCTCAGTTTATTTCCCACATACGAATTTTCTTTAATATAATATGACTTACGACACTTGTAAAGCTGCATTTATTTCCTTGAGTAGCTCGTTAGTCTTATTAAAATCTGCCCGCATGATATTTTTCTCTCTGAGGTGGTCTGCTGTCATGACATCCAGCTCTTTTTCAAGTCTCTTGTTTAAATCTTGTTCATGCAACCTGTTTAATTTATTTTTAGTTAAGAATACGTTATTCTGAGGTCAAGCTTTCAAAACTTTCTATAAGACTCTACCAGATTTGAAATGGTTTTAGAAAATTAATGGAAACAGCCTAAAATAAGTTACTTACTTTGCTCTAATCTTCTAGCTTGTTAAAGTTGTCTCCTTTAATGCTTTTTAAACTCTATTTTATAAAGATTTTAGTTAATTATACAATTTCCGAAGTTATTGAATGCATACATATTATTCAAAATACAAACACTTCATCTATGTTCTAAATTACAGCAGTCAACAAATAAAGTAAGAAGTGGTAATCAATATCTACTAGAAGGCAGTCTAGCCATAAAAGTAGACATTTATTGCTAACTACTATACAACAGTCTTTTAGATAACACTGTATATTCCTTCTTTTGTAATTAATGGCATACCTCATCTGTTGGTTAGATTCACTTCGTATTCTGAGAATTTCTTTCCCCTTAAATTCCAATTCTTTGGTTAGGGCACTTATATTTTCATGAAGGTGCTGTACCTCCTTATCCAAGTCTGAGATGTGATGCTCTCTGTGCCTTAATTCCTCTTGTAGATCTGTTATTCTACACATATGTTCCTTACTCTGCAAAGTACAAATAATTTTTTTTTAAGTAACCTCTGTACAGGGCTTGAACTCACGACCCTGAGATCAAGAGCCACATGCTCTACTGACAGAGCAAGCTAGATACCCTACAAATAATTCTTAAAAGTTTTCTAGTATTTGCTTTCTACATTTACCTAAGGGAAAGAAAATGACATAGTGGAATGTCCAATTTAATGACATTGCTTGCAAACTGCTGAAATAAAACCTAAAGGCCTCTTCTCTTCCCATCTATAAGAAGTGTTTATACGGATAAATATCAGGGTGACAAGAGGCCCAAAAGACCCTGAAAGCACATCTCCCACACACTTTAGAGATGAGGAAACCAATACCCAAGAGATATCTGTCCAAGGATGATTTATAATGAAGCGGGGCTGAGATTAGAATGCAGGGCTCCTCCATACTCACCAAGTTATATGGGCTTACAATAAAATTCTGGCACCACTGCCCTTTCATTTAAAAAGGCCCTGCATCTAGGGAGGGTATCCCAGCGCGCACACACACGCACACACACACACATCCTATGGCTTAGAAAGCAGACTGTCTGCTTAGTGTTGATATAGCAGTTACCTTGTCTGAAAGATAAGCTCCCTTCCATTTTCCTAGAAGTCACTGTTTTCTGCAATGTCTATCTACACATTGTCAATTTCAGCGTCAGCCTAGTTAGAAGAAAACATAATTTCCCTCCATGGTTATAAAGTGACTCATTTAAAACTTCATAGCAATGAAGAGAAAATTTGAGCTGATCATTTAACATAGCTAAAGACTAACAAAGTCAAAGTTTTAAGTCTAACAAATGATGGCCTTCATGCACTATGTCTAGAAATCCATCCATCCAGACATTTTAGATCATAAACTATCTAATTGAAGGAAGCATACTTGTCCAAAGAGCAAAGTTTAAAAAGCATAAGTAGTACCTGTGCTAGAGTGATATGCAAATATCAGTTATCTTTTTTCTTGAGCATCTGCTACTTCTATAGTTACGCTATCCAGCATGACTATTTAAATTCAAGTTTAAATTATTTAAAATTAAACAAAACCAGACACATAGTCACACTAGACATAAGGCCATGTGGCCAGTGACTCCCATAGTGGATGGCACAGATACAGAACAGGTCCATCATCTTGGAAAGTTCTATAGACCGTGCTGTTTCATAGTATTCTGCCTTCACTCTTCATATTATTTATATTTCATTGTTCACCTTCTCAAGATGCAAGTAAAATTCAAAATATTCAATTAAAAATTCATAAAATGTAATTTTATGACCAATATGCTAAAGTCAAGTTACCTATTTCCCTTTAAAAATAAGACTCTTAAATATAGATGGTAAATAATAACTAGTGAAAATACTAGTTATTACAAAATAATTTTCAGAAAATGGTCAACATTCAAATCTATTCACATTTAAGGAACTGTCACATAACAGAATGTTCTTCTTTACCTGTCTTCTGCTGATGTCTATGCTTCGCTCTAATTCCATTTTAGCAGCTGCCAATTCTTGATGATGACTATGCCGTAACAAATCAATTGCAGCTGCATGTTGATGGTTTAGTTCCGAGCGTAAGGAAGCTGGAATACAAGGGGAAAAAAAAAACCTTTTGTGTATTTTAGAAATATTATTGATACTTCACATAAAAATTATAAAAGTCACAGAATAGTATTTTTTTAAATTAGGACACCTGTGTATGCCCATTAAAATATCCTAGACTATCATATAACATCATGAATTTAGAGGTCATCTAGCTTTGTAAGGATAAGGAAATTTTCATCTGCTCAGATGGATCAAGGTATTTCCATATATGCTTTTGGTTTGCCAGTAAGGTGTGAATGGAGACAAAATGTTTTTTAACTTTTCTAATTCACTATTGGAATAGTAACATTTTAGAACTGAACAGTACCATAACATTCTCATTTAGGAAGCAACTTCCCACCCAGGTAAGAATTCTTCTACAATAGTTCTGAAAGACGTTAAACACTGGCTGGTGAATGCTTTGATTTTTAAGTCATGATTTTTATTTGAATCTGAGATTATTTGATACAAACCACATTTATTGAATGCCAGGTACTACACTAAGGGAGAACAAAATATGACCCTGTTCTAATAACCACACAGGCTAGAGGGAAAGGCATCAAGCCAGGGAATTAAGTGGGATAGCAGAGATAAATATTATGAATGAAAGCACAGTGGTGGAAGCACCCAAATTTCCTAGGAGAAGGAAACTGGGAATGCTATCACAAAGGAACCGTCACAATAACTCAGTCTAATGCACTGAGTAAGGGTTCTCCCAAGTGGAGAAAGAGAAAAGCATTAATGAGGAAGGGATAACATACAAAAGCAGAAAGAACCAAATCGATCAGGTGAACTGTAAGAAGACTGGTGTGGTGGGTGCCCACAGAGCATGTGGTCATAGTGGAAAGAAAATGGAGCCCAGTCTGAGAAAGTTTTAGCACAAAATGCTTTTGACTTTACATTTGGGTTCATGGTTCTCAATCTGGGATATGTGTGGCAGTATGTCTGAGGGACTTTTAGAGTACACACAATCATCTTCTGAAACATGAATTGTACTTGAAGATTTTGGGGAAAGCCATTACTTTCATGTTAATACAAAGGAGATATGAGTAAAATGCAAATTGTACATTTTAAAGCTAAAACATGGGACAACTTCAAAGAAATGTTGTGCTTGTAACCAGTCATTTTAGGCTCTTCCTGAGACCTCTATGTAGGGGGCATAAGTTCAGTCTCCCTGCGGTAAGGGCTACTTCTGCGGAGAAACTTGACAGGCACTGAGGTAGGACATGGGAGTTACTGAAGGATTTAAAGTTGGGAAGTTCCATGGTGAGATCTGAGTCTTACAAAGATTAGCCAGACTGGAGTCTGGAGGGTGAACTGCAGGAAAAAGATCAACGAGAAGGTTATAGCAATAACCCAGGTGAAAAATGATATGACCCTGAACTGAGTATGACAAAAGGACTAAAGAAGAGGGAACAGATGTAGGAAATATTTAAGTGAAGGAACTAACAGGATGTGGAAGCAAAAGAAAAAAAGTTAAATGTATCTTCTACCTTCCTGGTGTGGGCAAATGGGTAAACAGTAATACTCTTAATTAAAATGGGAGGTACAGGAATGGCAACACATTTTGGACCTGAGGGAGATGGTGAGCTAATATTTAAAAATATAGGTATAAGTTAGAATATCTAACTTTCTAATATGCAGTAAAAAATAGAAATCTAATTCACAAGGAAAGCAGTTTGGTCTAGAAATACATATTTGGAATCACTAGCATAATAGATGGTAGTTGAAGTCATAGTTGTGAATCCAATCACCAGGAAAAGCCTGAAGACTGAAAAATGGACCAGAGGGCTGGGGACTAAATCCTGGGAAACAGCAATATTTAACAGATGCATGGGAAACAGGTCTAGCACATAAGATTAAAGAGCAGGGATCAGAAAAGCAGGAGTGCAGTGGAATTTCAAAGTTCAATGGTGACCTCAGGGAGAGTAATTTCAATGGAATAATGGGGGCAAAATGTAGACCTGAATGATCCTGACAAAGGACTAAGTATCTAGAATACATGAAGAACTCTCAAAACTCAACAGTAAAAATACAAACAATCCAGTTAGAAAAGATATACAGATAGTAGATGAACACATGAAAACATGTTGAACATCATTAGCCATTAGAGAAATGCGTGAGTAAAATTCACAATGAGATAATACCACACTCCTATCTGAATGGCTAAACTACAACACAGTGACATCAAATGCTGGTAAGGATATGGCAGAAAACTGTCACTCATTCGTTGCTGGTGAGGATATAAAATGGTACAGCCATTCTAGAAAATAGTTGGGCAGTTTCTTAAAAGAAAACTAAACCTACAACCATCATATGACCTGGCAACTCCACTCCCAGGCATTTATCCCAGAGAAATGAAAATTTACACTTACACAAAACTGAAAACACCGGATGGCCTTCAATGGGTGAAGGAAAACAACTGACCTTCAGCAATAAAAAGGGACAAACTACTGATACATACAACCACCTGGATGAATCTCTAGAGAATTATGAGGGGTGAAAAAAAGCAACCCCCAAAAGGTTACACATTATTACATTTATAACATTTTTTAAATGACAAAGTTATAGAAATGGATAACAGATTAATGGTTACCAGGAATTAAATGTGGGGAGGAAAGGGAAGTAGGTGTCGCTATAAATGGGCAACAGGGACCCACATGGTAATGGGAGTGTTCTAGGTCTTGACAGTGTCAATGTCAATATCCTGGTTGTGATATGAACTATAGTTCTGGGGAAAATGGATAAAGGGTTCAGAGGATCTCTCTGTATTATTTCTTACAAGCTCATATGAATCTACGACTATCTCAAAATAAAAAAGTTTAATTTAAAAAAATCACTAAAAGTCCTTTTGCCAATAAAGAGGTATTGAAATCAAGTTTCAATGGACTAAACAATAGTGCTAACACTTGGCCTTTTTTTTTTTTTTAAAGATTTTATTTATTTATTCATGAGAGATAGAGAGAGAGGCAGAGGCAGAGGGAGAAGCAGGCTCCCCGCGGAGCAGGGAGCCCGATGCGGGACTCGATCCCAGGATCCTGGGATCATGACCTGAGCTGAAGGCAGACGCTTAACCAACCGAGCCACCCAGGCGTCCCACACTTGGCCTGTTTTTACTTCTCCTCACACAGCTGGGGAAAGTCTGTGGTCCCTTGGACCAGAATCTTACAGACTACCTCTGCATTTGACTATAAGCTCCTTCTATATAAATACAGAGCAACAGTTCATTTTTGAATTCTCCTTGCTCAGCAGTTTCTGTAGCATGTAAAGAGGTATCACACAAATGTCTGATAAATAGTCTCACTATGATTTTCACCCTAGCTATCACAGTGGCTGGTAAAGGAGGAAGAGGAGAGAGTTCTGATGACTTGGCCTAGGGCTCCCAGCAATAGTAGAGACAATGAACTGGGTCAGACGGCTTTGCCTTTGGGGCCCAAAGTATCCACAACACTTTGGTCTTCTTTGTTCCCAATTCCTACTTGGAAAGGGTATACCCCTGAAATGTGACAACATACAATAAAAACTCTTAAAAGAATTAGGGGAAAAAAACAAAAGGAAAATGAGATGGTAGGAATAAAAAGTTATTGAACGACACCAAAAAAACCTCCAAAAACTCTTTAAATACGTATACAGTTTTTCTTCAAACCTCAACTGATCGCCTTATAAAAAGGGCAGTGATTTGAATACTTCAAAGATTAAAATCCTGTTAAAGAAATATTTGAAAAATACCTAGACAAAAAGTCAGACCTGAACATGAGTTTTCTCCTAAAAACAAAATCCTGAAGTGGAAAATAAACATATGACTATCAAGTCTAAGGACATGTTGGCTCCATGCCTATCTACTTCTTTTAGTCACTGGAGAGTGGAAAGTCTGAATGTCCTGACTCCATTTAGTCCCTTAGTGGTAGGTAGCAGCACCAGTGGATGTTGTTTACATAGCCAGAGTATGGAGAAAGTTGAGGGGACCTCACCTCACTGTTTCTGTTCTATCCATTCTACTCCTCCATCCTCACCTCTTCATCTGGTAACTTTAAATATCCAAAACACTTAGATATTCATTTTGGTGTTTCAAAAATTAAAAATAAAGCTGTGAGTTCATATTGAATTTTAAAGTAGAACATACAAATAAATATGAATATTATAATCCTTTCAAGATACCAAGCATAGCCTTTCCTTCATCTTCTAATTCAAACCGAAGAGTCTGAAGTTCCTGTTCCATTTCTACCCGGAAGCCCTCCATTGACTCTCTGTGTGCATCTTTTAATGACTGAAGCTCTGCAGAATGTTTTTGTTGTAAATGATTTTCAAGAGCCTAAAACAGGAGAAACATACTCAAATTATTATGCTAGAATACAGGAAGGAAAATGCAAACAAAATAAAAAATTACTAAAACTCAGTTATTTAAGAAAAACAAGGCATTTGTAATTCATTTTCAAGAAAATTATATATAAGATTAATGACCTTTAGAAAATAAATTAGTAGGGTCACTTCAATAGAATAATCCTTTTGAAATCAGTTTGATTCAATATAGTGTGTCTGAATTGGGATATGGGTGGGCCCTTTAAGGTAGTTTTCGAAAAAAAGTCATTGTCAAGTTGCTGAGGGGGTAAGCCACCTAAATTAATGCGTAATTTCTCTGTGTGCACAAACTTAGGAAATAGAAGAGAGGAGAGGGGCATTAACAAGAAAAGATATTCTGATCAGAAAGAGATGATGATGGCTTTTACAACTCCAACCTTATCAAATATTTTGTCACAACTTTCTGCAGGCATTTTCGAACAGAAGCAAAGGTGTGAGAGTAGGTAAGTGGAAAAGTAAACAAACCTCTCGTGTGATTAGTTCTAAAAGCCTGACCAGAGAAAACAGACTACATGTGGCTGAGACTAAGAGAAGCTATGTGGCCATGGGAAAAAAGAGAGCTCAGGGTACTTCAAGTTTAGAGACCGAACTGTGCCAGGATGGGTTTTCCTTAGCATAATCTGCAACATGAAGGGTTTCTGAGAAAGATACAATGTTGTAATTAGGGTTATATTTCTTAAACCATTACTCTAAAATACTGTTTTTATAAATTAATATTTGGCTACTTATGCTCACTGTTTCTAAAGTGTTTTATTTCTGGGGCGCCTGGGTGGCTCAGTCGTTAAGCGTCTGCCTTCGGCTCAGGTCATGATCCCAGTGTCCTGGGATCGAGCCCCGCATCGGGCTCCCTGCTCCGCGGGAAGCCTGCTTCTCCCTCTCCCACTCCCCCTGCTTGTGTTCCCTCTCTCGTTGTGTCTCTCTCTGTCAAATAAATAAATAAAATCTTTAAAAAAAAACCCACAGGTTTCTTTAAATATAACAATATAAAGGACTTTTAGTTTAGACATTAGTTACATAGGTAGCTTGGCTACCTAATGACAACTATAAAATTGCATGCTCTGATTTCTTCTGAATAGGATTCAGGTTTCAAAGAGACTGAAAGTGTAAAATTAAAGTACTGATACAAGAGCTTATGTGTTCTAATTCACAAATGGTATCAATGAATAGGTTATTTACCAGTCAGGCCTCATTGTGTGTTTATGGGCTATATTGAAGTACAGTTGACATACAATATTAGGTTCAGGTGTACAACACAGTGATTCAACACTGATGAATGCTAGGAAATAACCACCATGGTAATTCTAGTTACCATCCATCACCAAAGTTATTACAATATTACTGACTACATCCCCATATCTTGTCTTATAACTGGAAGTTTGTACCTCTTAATCCCTGTCACCTATTTTGCCCATCCCCCTACCTCATCCCCTCTGGCAACCACCAGTTTGTTCTCTGTATTTATAAGTCTGTTTAGGTTTTGTTTGTTCATTTGTTTTGCTTTTAAAATTTTCTATGGGTAAGTGAAATCATGCAGTATTTGCCTTTCTCTAACTTATTTCACTTAATATAACAGCCCCTAGGTCCATCCATGTTGTCACAGATGGCAGATTTCACTTCTTTTTAATGGCTGAGTAATATTCCATTACTCAGATGCCACATCTTCATTATCCATTCATCTATTGATAGACACTTAGGCTGCTTCCATATCTTGGCTGTTTTAAATAATGCTGCTACAAACATAGGGCTGCATGTATCCTTTTGAATTAGTTTTTGTATTCTTTGGGTAAATACCCAATAGTGCAACTGCTGGATTGTAGAGTAGTTCTATTTTTAACTTTTAGAGGAACTTCCATAGTGTTTTCCATAGTGGCTGTACCAGTTTGCATTCCCACCAACAGTGCAAGAGGGTTCCTTTTTCTCCACATCCTTGCCAATACCGATTGTTTCCTGTGTCACTGATTTTAGCCATTCTGATAGGTGTGAGGTGATATCTCACTGTAGTTTTGGTTTGCTTTCCCTGATGATAAGTGATGTTGAGCATCTTTCCATGGGTCTGTTGGCCATCTGTGTGTCATCTCTGCTGAAATGTCTGTGCATGTCTCCTGCCCATTTTTAATTGGATTATGTGTTTTTTGGGTGTTGATTTATATAAGTTCTTTATATATTTTGAATATTCACCTTTTATCAGATATGTCACTTGCGGATATCTTCTCCTATTCAGTGTTTTCTTCATTGTGCAGAAGCTTCCTTTTTTGATGTAGTCACAAGAGTTTATTTTTGCTTTTGTATCCCTTGCCTCAAGGAACCGATCTAGAAAAATTTGCTATGGCCATTGTCAGAGATATTACTGCTTGTGCTCTCTTTTAGGAATTTTATGGTTTCAGGTCTCACATTTAGGTCTTTAATCCACTTTGAATTTATTTTTGTGTATGGTGTAAGAAAGTGGTCCAGTTTTCCCAACACCATTTGTTGCAGAGACATTTTCCCATCGGATATTCTTTCCTGCTTTGTCAAAGATTAATTGACCATATAATTGTGGATTTATTTCTGGATTTTCTATTCTGTTCCATTCATCTGTGTGTCTATTTTTGTGCCAGTACTAAAATGTTCCAATCACTACAGCTTTGTAACATAACTTAAAGTCTGGAATTGTGATGCCTCCAGCTTTGTTTTGTTTTGTTTTTCAAGATTGCTTTGGGTCTTTGGGGTCTTTTGTGGCTCCATACAAATTTTAGGATTGTTTGTTCTAGCTCTGTGAAAAATGCTGTTGGTATTTTGATAGGGATTGCATGAAATGTGTAGTTTGTTTTGGGCAGTATAGATATTTTAACAATATTTGCTTCCAACCCATGAGCATGGAATGTTTTTCCGTTTCTTTGTGTCCTCTTCAATTTCTTTCATCAGTGTTTTAATGTTTTCAGAGTATAGATCTTTCACCTCTTTGGTTAGGTTTATTCCTAGGTATCTTATTATTTTTGGTACAATTACAAATGGGATTGTTTTCTTAATTTCACTTTCTGCTGTTTCATTATTAGTGTATAGAAATGCAAGAGATTTCTGCACATTAATTTTGTATCCTGTGACTTCACTGAATTCATTTACCAGTTCTAGCAGTTTTTTGGTGGAGTCATTTAGGTTTTCTCTATACAGTATCGGATATATTTTATCATATCATCTGCAAATAGTGCAGATGATAACTTCAGTAGAAGTTTTACTTCTTCCTTCCCGATTTGGATGCCTTTTCTTTTTGTTGTCTGACTGCTGTGGCTAGGACTTCCAGTACTATGCTGAATAAAAGTGGTGAGAGCAGAGATCCTTGTCTTATTCCTGACCTTAGGGTAAAGGCTCTGTTTTTCCCCATTTTGGATGATGTTAGCTGTGGGTTTTTCATATATAGCCTTTATTATGTTGAGGTAGGTTTCCTCTAAACCACCTTTGTTGAAGGTTTTTATTGTGACTCAGTGTTGTACTCTGTCAAATGCTTTTCCTGCATCTACTGAAATGATCATACAGTTCTTATCTTTTCTCTTGATATGATGGGTTTTCTGTATAAAGTATCATGTCATCTGCAAATAGTGATAGTTTTACTTTTTCTTTATCGATTTGGATGCCATTTATTTCTTTTCCTTGTCCAATTGCTGTGGCTAGGACTTCCAATACTATATTGAATAAAAGTGGCGAGAGCGGGCTTCCTTGTCTTGTTCTTGGTCTTAGAGGAAAAGCTTTCAGCTTTTCATTGTCAAGTATGAGGTTAACTGTGGGTTTGTCACATATGGCCTTTATTATGTTGAGGCATGTTCTATCTATACTCACTTTGTTGAGAGTTTTTATCATAAACGAATGTTGAATTTTGTCAAATGCTTTTCCTGCATCTATTTAGATGATCATGTGATTTTTATCCTTCATTTATTAATGTAGTAATTACACTGATTTGCAGATATTGAACCATCCTGTATCCCTGGAATAAAACCCATGTGATCATGGTGTACAGATTTTTTCAGTGTATTGTTGAATTTGGTTCACTGATACTTTGTTAACAGTTTCTGTATCTATACTCATCAGGGAAAATGGAAATAAGGCCTCATTTTTGACCAAAGAAACTTCCTTAACTTTCTGGACAAGATCAAGAGACGAAAGTAAAAAAAAAAAAAAAAAAAAAGAAGAGACTACAACTTGTTGTATAGGCAAGTTAATGGTTTTTAAAGGAATATGACTTTTTTGTTTTAACAATTTCTTTATAGCCTACCAGTTCTTAAAATAGTTGTCCACACCCAAATAAAGGATTAAAGCAACCTATATCAGTAATAACTATATATGGTGAAAATCATTGTTAGTAAAACTGCATTTTTCTATCAAATCTTTACCTTAATTATCATAAGGTTCTTAGAAGAAATTGAAAAATATGGTGTAAAGAAATAAATTGAACCAAAATTAATTACCCTAAGACTATGTCAAACTAGTGTTTTCACAGAGAAGGAAGTAATGGATATGGGGAGATTCTGGCATACAATTTGATTAACCCAATAATGTATCTATTTGATTTAAATCTCTTCTGCATGAGCCGTCTGTATCACTGATTTTCACATAGCCTTTGGGGCTGTATATAGGGAAAGGTACTATTTTAAAAATGTCTCCAAATTTCATTTCATTGTGAACTTTGTATATAAGGGGGAAAAAGTGTAAGTTAAAAAATGTGGGATAAAAAAATATAAATCCCTTGGATATATATATATGTCTTTTTTAGATCCAGCCTGAAAGAGAAAAATTAAAAATTTGATGAAAGACTATTATAAAAGTTCAAAATTGTACTAAGTGATTACAGTGGTTACAGCTCAGTAGGACCATGCTAAATTTATTTAACCACTGTTAACTATATGACAAACCAGTTGGTGTATTAGTCTCATCATGAACTCGGCATTATGTTGGGAAACAGAAATAAAATGTTGGCCTTATTCTGTGTAACTGGTGTGTATGTTTAGTCATTCTGACCCCCACAAGAAGGCAGATTCTAGAAAACACAATGAAATAAAGCAATATATAACTTGGGAGGCAAAAAATGAATTCTTAAGAATTTGAAGGCTAATAATTATTAGGCTATTGGATTACCTTTGAACATATATCACATTAAACTTACTCTTTGTTCCTTTTCTTTTTCTTCTTCCATAGTTTGAAATGCAAGGACATGTGCTTCTTTTAAAGATTTATGTCTCTGTTGATGTTGTTCCTCTAATTCTTCAAGCTCTTGGGTAAGTCGTTGTCGTTCTTGTGTAAACTGGGCTTGCAGTTGCTGCAAAGAAGTCTGAGACTGGGAAAGCTGCATCTCCAGGTTCTGTTTCAGCAAGGAAATCTATGCCATAGAATGGTACAATGAAGAATAAGTACAAGGCATATTTCACAAATTGCCAATCTAAGGGAAAAAAAAGCATGTCAACGATATTAACTATAGTAAAATAGTTGCCTTAACTAAGTATCCACTTAAAATGTTTTACAATATATCATAGATTATTTAATATTTACGTATCACCACTTTTAATTCTATTCTTAGTAATTATCCTAAAAAATAGACTGTTTTATTGGTATTAAGTTTGTGGACTCTCTAAAGAACACTGTAGCCCATGTTTAGAAATACACCTATTTGTTATAATGAACACCTATGTTACATTGCAATAAAAATTTATAATATGAAATAAGAACAGGAGAACTAATGTTAATGTATTTATTAGGTTATGGTCACCTCAAGGAGATAGTATAAAAAGTTAAACTGCTTATTTGTAAGGTGGTAAAGTTGAGTAGTTAAGAATGTGGGCTCTGAGTTAAAATCCTAGCTCTGCCACTTGTTATATTAGTACTTGACCAGGCTGTGTGAGTTGAAGAGTGTTACTACACATAGTTCACTTAGAACAGCCCCTGGCATGTAGTAAGTGCTCAATAAATATTAACTAAGATCATTTGAGAATTAAAAAAATTACTCTTTAACAGATTTATCTATTTATAACTTAAAATCCTTATGTAAATAAAAAGGATTTTCACTTTTGGATTTTGATTTAATTCAAAGGATTTGCAAAACTTCAAGCTTTTTTAAAAACCACAAACATACCACAATCCTCTATTTATATCTTCACAATGACAGGTACTTTTCTTTAACTGTGGAAAACTGATCTGTTACTACTTTTGTACACAGACGTCACCATTAACATGTCTGCATTGTTTCTGGGTGTTTTAAAATACTTAAAATTAAGTCCTTTTTAAAGAATAAAAGCACAAAACACATGTATATGTATATATATGTTCACATATACATTTGATACAACCATTTAATTTGATCTATTTCTGTTTTTATAAACAAGAAACTGTAACTTGGAACTTATCTGTATTCTAGTAGAAGTCTGAAGCTAAAAAGAACATAGGGAGAAGCAGATAAAAGTTGTCAAATGTGTTCCAGTAAGTAATTTAAGATGCTATATGTGTTTATATACAAGTAAAACAGTTTCTGTGGCCAAGAAGGCTAAGGGAGAGAGGGCACTGTAAAGTGACTTTTTGTAAATGGGAAAAGATTTTCTTTTGATTGATGGAAGGCAGATATAGAATGCCTCAGATGTCTCACAAGGAGAAGGGGCCTGGGAAAGAAAAAGGGTGGAGAATCACCAGATATGCAAAAAATAAGAAGGAAAACTAAGGACAATGTTATAGCAACAGTTAAGGCCTTACTTGTAGAGTAGGAAGACTAAGACAAAATTATACTATGTGACTTCTTACCATTTTATGCAAAGAAAATCAGGATGAAATGAATTTTAAGGACAACCCAGAAAGAAAAAGTAAATCATAAAAGGGTAAAAGGCAACAAAAATGTGTGTTTGTGAACACTAACGTGTAATTGGTAGAGTCATTTTCTTCCCAGCTAGCTGGTCCTTGAAATAGAAAAGGCACCTGTCTAACTACTCTCTTCCCAAGTTCAACCTTGTTGCAGACCCAGCATGGGGACCCATGTGACTGCCTTGTGTCTGGTGACAACTTGTTAGAACATATATGGGAACGTTAGGAAAAGACTATGTTACATGTAGAATAATGATTGATATATTATAATGATTGATATTGTCAAAGCTATTAATTGGCCCCTGGACAAGTAAGGACTAAAATCCATCCAGTGAACAAACTGCTCACGAATCTGCCTTGATATGCGTCTGCATTGACTCAAAGCAAAGGGTCATGGTTTTCCAATTTGCACACAGGTACCATATGCACTAGTAGTAGCCCTGGGTCCAGTACCCCAGGTAAGGGTGCACTGAGGAATAAGCCAGTCAGTTCATAGCAGTGTATCTGATTTTCTGCAATACCCACTTCAAACATTCACTGCATCAAAAAAAGCTCTTATACGTTAATTTGACTACAAATGACTCACACTTTAACTATTTAAGGATGAAACTTATGAAGAAACATTTAAAATGAGGTACCACAGTAGTATAATAGTTACATATTTAAAATCTAAGCACACTTTCAAACCTCTCTAGCTTAAATAAAATACACTTAAATATTTTACTTAATATTTTACACTTAATATACTTTACCGTGAAAGAATTCCAAAGTATTTTTCATTTTAGGATATAAGATTAATCTTTGTAACTATGCTGGATAAAATACACGCAAAAAAGACATTATCATGCAATGTAGTGTTCAAATATACTTAGTTTAGATATTCTGTATTCTTAACTTCGAAAGCACACCAAAATAATATTAAGGCTATCTAAAATCTCTGGATTCATGCTCAAGACCATAACATGAATTATATGCAGAAAGCCTTTATCATGCAATGCAGCATCAAAACTTACTTTGTTGATTTTATAAATAAATTCGTAGCATTGCATTAAATTATCCGCCTTTATTCAACATGAAAATTACATGGCACTTTAAAACACAGAAATAATGAGCAAAGCAATGTAAAATGAACTAATGTTTTATAGCTATAATTTAAGCAGCTGAGTTTAGTATACTTCATGGAAATACATAATATAAAACTTCATGAATTCAAAATAAAAGAACAAAGATAGACTTTGTGTCAAATAGTTTGGGCATTCTTGGTCAGAACTTTTATTACAAAATTATAGAAAGGCATTTGTTGGATATATGAATGAAAATGGTTATTCAAATAATGTTCAAAGTATGTAGTATTAGTTTCTATACATTTGTTCTAATTTTAAATTTTAATGCTTTTTATTTTGTTGTTTTTAAATAAACCAGAAGAATCCTTATTTCAAAAAAGAATTGTAGTCCTCATTTAAAAAATTCTTACCACAGGTGTTTGATATGAATTATATAAGGTATTCTACTGATCAACAGGTATGAGATACTTTGTAAACAATTTTAAAGGCCAATAGTAATTGCTACTCTCTGATCTCTACCACTTAAAACACTGATGTCTTTTTGAAAATAAAGTGTAAAATTTTCAAAAAGATGAAAATTAAAATTAAAAACATATGGATACATTTTTCTGTAGAAAGGAAAGCTTTACCTATTTCCTCCAGGGCAGTTTCACAAGGATTCTGTCCCTTCACAGTGGTACATGAAAAAACACCCTCAAATAGAAAATGAATCAAATCTGAGGTACTGGATCTGATAGTATGTCAACATGGAACATGGAATTATGTTAAGCCAAAATATTTATCAATTTTGACAAGAAAGGTCAACGCAAATTCTTAGAAAGTCTAAACCATATGATACTCAGTTCAGTACTTTCAAATATATAAGGCAATATTAAAAACTGTTAACACAGGCTTGGAGGACAGTAAGGGTAATTTTTTACTATGTCAACAACTTATATAAATGTTCACATAGGGGCGCCTGGGTGGCTCAGTCGGTGAAGCGTCTGCCTTCGGCTCAGGTCATGATCCCAGGGTCCTGGGATCAAGCCCCGCGTCGGGCTCCCTGCTCCATTGGAAGCCTGCTTCTCCCTCTCCCACTCCCCCTGCTTGTGTTCCCCTCTCTCGCTGTGTCTTTCTCTGTCAAATAAATAAAATCTTTAAAAAAAAATAAATTGTTCATGTAAAATGTTTGAAGGTCCCTGAATATTTTAATTCCTTTTTTCCCTCTTTTTAACCACTAATTTGCTATTTTTGAAGAGTCTAGCTAAGAAAATAAATTTAAGCTTAGGGAAATTATGACCATTCTGAGAAAATTCTGAATTGTTCATAATTTCTTGGTATTTTTCTAAGAAAACCTATAAACTGAACTTATCAATTAAGAATCACAAAAATGCCTACTTAATGTCCTTAAGCTATTTCTATAATATGTTCCCAATCACCCTCTCATTCTTCGTTGAAAAAAATTAGAGAGCTTTTATAAAGGACAAAGGTATCCATAACCACTTGTTTTTTAGAACAAGACAGTATATAGCAGAAAACTTGCATGGAAGGCTAGGAAAGAATGTGTAGAGGGGGTAGGTAGATGTTCACCCTGCTCAACAACACTGACAAGGCAATATTTTGTTTGGATGATGACAGAAGAACTGATCCTCAATGACTATAATGTTACAAAAGGAAATTAATTAATGGGGATTTCATTGTGTCACCAACCCCTTTTACTTTTTTTGTAGGAGATGAATCAAGGAGTTCCCATTTTAGTTACTAATAGATTTTTTTTTTTAAAGATTTTATTTATTTATTTGACAGAGAGAGACACAGCGAGAGAGGGAACACAAGCAGGGGGAGTGGGAGAGGGAGAAGCAGGCTTCCTGCAGAGCGGAGAGCCCGACGCGGGGCTCGATCCCAGGACCCCGGGATCATGACCTGAGCCGAAGGCAGACGCTTAACGACTGAGCCACCCAGGCGCCCCTAGTTACTAATAGATTTAACTTCAATTTAAGGTTGTTTTTTTTTCATTTGTAACTATTCATTTATAATTAAGAAAAGGTAACTATGTTGTCACAAGTATTTTGAAGTTCAATTAATTCTGATAATCATCTTATTTGGGTTCTTACTCCTACTCCAATTAGTATATATGGTTTATATATAGTGGTTCTGGTTTAATATACTGATCATGCCCAAATTCTTACTATGTTATATGTGAATTTCTTTTTTTTAATATGTGAATTGCTTTTAAATGTAGCCTTATTTTACCAACATTGAGAGAAATATCTTTGTTGCTTGTTATTTATATTTTTAAATGGTGTTAAATGTATTCATGTATTTATTTTTTAAAGATTTTATTTTTAAGTAATCTCTCCGCCCAATGTGGGGCTCGAACTCACAACCTCAAGGATCAAGAGTCCCATGCTCCACTGACTGAGCCAGCCAGGTGCCCCTTTTTTCATGTATTTCTAATTACTTTTTACATAGGAAACAAAGTTTAATATTAAAAGTAGATAAAATGTTCTTTTCTTGTATAGTAGAAAGAATTTAGAAAGGTATGAGGAAATAGTTTCACTCCAGAAGTATCAAAATTTCACAGAACATCTCTCGATTCAAGCTTTGATTCCCCTAAGACAGGAGTTGGCAAACTGCAGCCTGTTTTTGTAACTTAAGTTCTACTGGAACATGGCCACCCAGATTCACTCGCATGTTGTCTATGGCCACTTTCATCCTAAAATAGCAAAGTCCAATAGCTGCCAGAGAAACTGCACGGCCCCCAAGGCCAAAAGTATGTACCAACTGGCCCTTTACAGAAAATGTTTGAGGACCTCTGCCATCGGATATCTAAGAAAAATATCCAAGGATGTTCAGCTCTGCTATTTTAAACAACACTGGGTATGGTAAAAATAAATCTCATTTTTTTCTCTTCATATTACAAAAAAATTTTAAATGAGTGTTTACATTGGAATATTACTTTGAAGCTTAATTTCTACATATTTAAGTAAGAACAACAGCTTTACCAATTCTTAGAAAAGGGATTTACTTCATTTCACTTAAATCTTTTAATAATTACAACATCAAAATGTAAAATATGTTCTGAATCTCATGAACTTCACATCTAACACTTGTTTATTGATACTACTTTCTCAAAAAATAGTTTAACAAAAGAAAAGCAAATATACATTTATTTGCATTGTTACAACAGTCAACTAGTTAATAGTTTTCAAAAAATATTTTTCAAAGTAAAAATTTAAATAATGAATTTTATGCCTGAGAGGTAAAATCTTGCTTGGCTTTATAATAAAAATATGCTCATTAATACAACGTGGTAGATGTATGCACATACACAAACGAATGGCTGAAAGCTTTTGTTACCCATATACAAAACATAACTTATTGAATGCCCAAGTGTATTTTTTATATCATAAGTTAAAAGCCTTAAAGCAGTGATGGTATTTATGCAAAATTAGAAGTGCAACATGCCCTTGTGTACAAATTGTAAGTGCCGCTCACTTACATTGTTGATAGATTTATGCAAAGCTTCACCCAGAGAGTGCCGCTAGGAAGAAAAAAAATCAAAGGAATAAAAGGGAAACATTCAGAAATCAACTAAGTGAAAGAAAGAGGGATATAAAAGGGAGAGTAAAACACAGGACATTAATTATAATATGCTCAAGAAAAAATAAATTGAAAACAGTTCTGAGAAAGGAATTAGACAAAAAAATTTAAGACACACAATCTAAATTATCTGTAGTCCCTTAAAACAGTATCTGTTGTTTGTGGGAATGGCAGACTTACCTATGCAAAATACTGAAGGCCAGTACATACAAATCAGAGTTCACTTGAAAAGATAATGGTTATTGAAGGACCCAGAAGAAATATTACTGTTCTAAGTTCCTCCCAGCAATCTAAAATATAATGCTTCAAAGCATTATACTCAGTACTGGTATAGTATGCTTATGACAGATTTCTCAAGAGAAATGAGCAGATGAGAACTGAAACACGAACTTGATTGTCTGCATAATTTGGACGCCAAAAATAAATGAGTTAATCATTAAAAATGTGAACATTTAATAATAATCTGATTTTATACTTGGGGGAAAGAAGAGGTGCCTTTATATCTTTTCTTTTTTAAAGATTTTATTTATTTATTTGACAGAGAGAGACATAGCGAGAGAGGGAACACAAGCAGAGGGACTTGTAGAGGGAGAAGCAGGCTTCCCGCTGAGCAGGGAGCCCAATGCAGGGCTCGATCCCAGGACCCTGGGATCATGACCTGAGCCGAAGGTAGATGCTTAACGACTGAGCCACCCAGGTGCCCCCCTTTATATCTTTTCAATCCTATTTTCTAGGATATATTTGGCAAAATTATGATCTGGGTTTATTTTTCAGAAGTTCATTCCAATTTTGAGTGACATAAAACAACTGGAAAAACCCACACCCTCTCTTTCCCCAAATATGGGGGAAAATATGATTTCATTTTCAATTGCCTCATTTTTTTTTCCTTTCCAAAAATACAAAATAGTACTTTGAAGTTATATTAGTATTTTTTTTAAAGATTTTATTTATTTGACAGAGAGAGACAGTGAGAGAGGGAACACAAGCAGGGGGAGTGGGAGAGGGAGAAGAAGGCTTCCCGCTAAGCAGGGAGCCCGATGCGGGGCTCGATCCCAGGACCCTGGGATCATGACCTGAATCAAAGGCAAATTCTCAACCGACTGAGCCACCCAGGCGCCCCAGTTATATTAGTAATTTAAGTACAAAAGTTCCTGTGAAATAGTTTTTACTTTGGACATTAATCAAATTTTCAGGCAGAAAATAATTTTTTTTCATAATGTGATTACTCCTTGGTGTGTCATAAACTAAAACTTGTTTTTATCTGGTAAATAATTTTTTACTAGTAAGTTAGACTAATATATAATTTAGGATATAGTATAGTTATAAAAATAAGTTGAGAAAAAAGATTAGTTTCTATCTGGTTATTCTATAAGTGCTCAATTTAATGTTTCTCATATATATATAATACATAAAATTATATATGTAATAACATAATATACATTTTATATATACATACACAATTTTTCTTTTATATATATTAGTTGTGTTAATTTTATTTACTTTCTCTTTAGGCTTTTTCATACTCAGTATTCTTTATATACTAATAAGACACTTCTCCAGACTTCGCAAAATTTACGAAAAGCTGAGGAATTTTTAGTTGTGTTTTTTCGTTTTTGTTTTACCTCTTTGTATTTCTCAGAACTGATGTCCTAGTACTAGAAGTTAATTTAAAATGTATGGCATTTACTTATGAAGTAGATTTTATTTTTCGTTCTTTAAGTAAGCTATCATAAGACAAAAATATGTATGTTACTTAGGATTCCTGCGCTAACTGATATAAAACTAGGCTAATATGACAGATCATAAAGTAGCATGCCAGGTCTTCCCTTAGGAATTCTAGATTTTGGATTTTATACAACAGAAGTATATTAGAACACTTGGAATCTAAACTCACAGGGGCACTGTCTCTGTCAACACAGTTAGTTATAAGCCATGGAAATAGCTAAACCAAAAGGCACGGTCCTTGAGCTGTGACCTGGGGTGACTCACATCACAGACCTGGCTGTGGCAATGGGGAAATGCACTCGTGCTACTGGGTCACAACCCTTACTGGTTAATACGTAAATGAAGTAGATTTTTCTTCATTTAGAAAAATCTTTATTGGAGTATTATTAAATTCCAGGAAATATCTTAAGTACAGAGTGATACAGAGAGTTGAATAAGACAATAAAACAAATATACAAAAAAAATTAAAAAATAAAGAGTTGATGATAAAAGCTATGATGAAAAAAAAGATTGCTGTGATAGAAAATGACTAGAAGTGATACTGGGTTGATCGTAAGAAAACATCTGTTGAAAGAAGGGACATTTTAACTTGGAATCAATGAAAAAGCCAGCCACGAAATGCGATGATCCTGGGGAAAGTGTACCCGGGCAAATGGATTAGCCAGCGCAAAGACCCTGAGGGGGAAGTGAGCTGGGAGTGACTGGATGTACATGTGTGTATGTGTGTTGAGGGGGAAGGTTTGTGAGGATGACATGAGATGGGTGATTTTTTGCAGGGGCCAGATGGCTTATGGTCTTGTAGGACCATAAAAACAAAGAGCCTTAATTGGGTGAAGTACCTTGAGAGAATTTTAAAAGGAGGGGAATGGTAAGATCTGATTACATCATAAAAGATTACTTTGAGTGCTATGAAGAAAAGTGAAATTGGGAAGATTGTATAGGAGGCTATTACAATGGTGACTCGGCCTAGTATTTACTAGGGGCTATGGAAGCAGACAGAGCTGGGGTGTTCTGGAGGTGGAATGAATAGGACTGACAGATTACATGAGAGATAAAGGAAAGAAAGAAATCAAGGATGACTCTTCAGTTTTTGTTTTGAGCAACAAGCAGTGCCAAGAAGTAAAGATGATGGTTTGGGGGATGGTGACTGGGAACCAGTATTTCAGAGTCAGACATGTGAAATTTGAGATGCCTGTTAGCCAACCATGTGATTCTGAGTTCAGGTCAAGATGTCAAGGCTAGAGATTTAACTTTGCAAGTCACTGACATATAGATGGTATTTATGCCACAACACTAGATGAGATCCCCCAAGTTAAGCGTCTGCTTGAAAGAATATTGGATGGGGGCGCCTGGGTGGCTCGGTCGTTGAGCGTCTGCCTTCGGCTCGGGTCGTGATCCCAGAGTCCTGGGATCGAGCCCCGCATCGGGCTCCCTGCTCCGCGGGAAGCCTATTTCTCCCTCTCCCACTCTCCCTGCTTGTGTTCTCTCTCTCGCTGTGTCTCTCTCTGTCAAATAAATAAGTAAATAAATTCTCTGTCAAAAAAAAAAAAAGAAAGAATATTGGATGAACTAAAAATCTGTATGCAAAAATATTATTTGGCAAGCATTCTATATAAGCAAGATCCATGTTAATAAAAACTGATACCCTATATAATAGTCAATTTGTTTTAAAACATCTTAAGCTTGTCAGTTTTTGAGATGAGTGAAAAGGGCCTCAGCACATCCTCTTCAATAGATAGCACTCATACCTCAACATAGAAGGCTTACTGAATGTGTTTCAGGATTTCTTTTCTTGAAGGATGAATATAATCAGACTTTCAGATAAGTGAGAAAGCTAAAAATAACTAAAAAAGTTGCTGCACTTAATTAGAAATTTAAAGCTTTGTTTGTAAGAAACTATGCTCTCAGGAGTCATCTCATTGTTCTAAACCTGACTTTATTCATTTAGAAAATAGCACAAGGTTTTACATGTTTGCCATTTGTAAACATAGTAGTATATACATATTGAAATCCACTGAATTACCAGCTTTTGAAGGACAAAGATTATGTCTTATTCAGAGTTTGTATCCGAAGGGCCTAATGGTATGTGACAAAAAGTAAATAGGTCAATAAATACTTATTTCAAGACTAAATGAATGATACAGACTTTTATTTAGTTTTTGCCACTCCCTACCTTACTTTTCCTCTCCCCCATAATAACGGAAGCAGTAAAATTTCAGTTAAAAAGAAAAAATTTAGAAAAAATACATACATTGGTATCATGCAGAAATCCTGTAGTCAAGACTTAGAAATGTATCCTGAGAAATGAACTAATGAGTATACCAAGTATAGTAAATATCTGTCCAGAAAATACTAACCCGAACAAAGAAAGATTGCCAAGAGGGAAAGATATTCATTGAATGGCACCTAACTTGTCCCACTGTAGTCTATTCTCCATACTGTAGCCAGAGTTTTGAAATTATAACATTTGAATATTTCACACTACTGATTAAAATCTTTCAACAGCTCCTCATTGTCCTTTAGACAAAGTCCCAACAACACCCCAAGTGATCCAACCTGCCTACCTCCCCAGCCTCTGGTCTCCAAGGAAGGGTATTTGGGGGCTGCCTGAGGGCCTTTGCATATACGTCCCCTTCTGCTCAGAATGCTGTCTCCTTCTCCTCTTGGCCTGACTCCTCTTTCAGGTCCTAGGTAAATGATCCCACAGTCAAAGGAACCTTCCCCAAGTTCCCAGACTATGTTAGGTCCCCAGGGTACACACACTGTGTATCACAATTGTAATGAGTTAATGTGTCAAACTGTTATTTCTCTTTGCCCTCCTTTCTAGATTATAAGCAACGGGAAGGCAGAGATCATTATGACTCCATTATGGGTCTAGCACACTACATGGCCTATCAGAAACACTGAATTCTTGACAAATGTCAAAATGCCATCAAATGTCCACAGAATAAAATTCTCATTACTAATACAAGAAATGTCATTTATCAAATTTTTAATTTCCTTGAAATAATATGTACACTGATATTACACTGCAATTCAAGTAAAATGTTAAAGCTTAATAAAATGTTCTAAAATTCAATATTTAATATATAATATGGTAATTTCTTAAAGCAAATTATGTAGTCTTTTTCTAATATTAATTTCAAGGTTTACTAATATCTACAGAAAAGTAACCAACAAACCTAAGTCTTAGAACTGACAATCACAATTTTAATAATTCTCCTAAAGCAGAAAAAAAGAAAAATTCATGAACAAGTGTTCAATATTTAAACTAAAGTTGTAGTAACAGGCATATAATAAATGAAATTAAGGTGAAGACAAACTAAGATGTTAGATAATTCTTAACGCTTTTCTCAGATTATCTTAAATAACTTTATAATCATATACCCATTGAACCCTTTCAGATCCCCAATGCTTTTTTTTTAGTATTTTGTCATTTGAAATTAGGAATATGCTAAGTTGATTTGTTACTACAATGCTATCTAAATGTTTGTAAGTATTTTTCAGGTGTGAAGGCACAAACTGTTCTGCATTTCATCACAGGTCTTACTATAGTATTTTGCAGAACAGATATATACTTAGTACACATTAATAATTTCCCAGTATTTTAAGCATCTCTTTTTAAAGCCAGGTGTAGATATCACTGTTCTATCTCTTCACTCTCTTCTCCTAAATATACCAATTTAAGAACTGGATAAACTTATTCTAAAAAGGGAGTTTTTGGTAGGGAAGAGAAAATTAAACATTTTTAGATTTGCAAATTAATTCAGAAAACAATTTAGTACTGTTAATCTTGAGAAAAAAGTCTCAAGAGGAAGAACACTAACAACACTAAATCTGATAAAAGAGGATAAAATACAGTTAAAGTAAAATAATATCATTAATTTTTTGACTGAAGAGAATTTAGAAACAAGCTTCCATATTTACTAAGGAAAATACTGCATACTAATTTTGAATCCAGGAACTGAAGTATGAAGAATAATGGATGTTGGCTCGGTTTTGGTAGACTTTAATTCCATTTCACATTTTCTGGGGCTCTACCTGCTATTCACACTCTCTCTTCTATCTGGTTTCTCTCTTTCTCCATATGTTCTTTCCCTTCACTCTTTCTGCTGTTTTTTTCTTTGACTTCCCTTTTCCTTGCTCCAGTCGTCTCTTTTCCCAGGGCGGAGGCTGGATCTCTGATGTTTGTTCTACGTAGTTTCCTGCTCTCCTAATTTCTACAAAGAGGATTTAGAACCTTCCAGGTCAGCTTCATTGATCTCCTATCACTGCTCGGGGCTCTGTCAAGGTCTTTGAGTTAGCTGGGAAGAGCTGATTATTTCAGCTCCCTTTCTAATATCTCTACCTCAGAATCCATCTATTCTTCCATTAAAAGGTATTATTATTATTCTTTTAAAACAAACATAAAAACTGATATAAATATATTTTTTCAGTAGGCAGAAATGCAGTTTCTAAAGAGAATGCCTTCCTTCCTAACATCAAACTTAATTTAAGAGTTAAGAGATGGAGCTAGCAGAATGAGCACTAAGCCAAATTTACTCCAAATTTTTGTGATCTAAATAGTATAGACCAGTGCTATCAAATAGAATTGTAATTGAGAGCCACGGGTGTAATCTAAAAAGTTTTTAGTAGCCATATTTTTAAAAAAGTAGATTTTTAGTCATATATTTAACCCAATATATCCAAAACATTATCATCTCAACATGTAATTATAGCTTATAAAAATATTAGTGAGACATTCCATCCACTTTTTGTACTAAGTATCTGATACCCAGCATACATTTTACGGTGACATCTCAATTTGGATGAACCTCATTTCAGGTGCTCAGCAGTCGTATGTGGCTAGTAGCTACCATCTTGGACAGCACGGGTCTAGAAATCAGAACATGGTCTGTAACAGCCTGAAGAGACTGGCTTCTCCATTGCTCTTGATCAACAGCACTTATTTTAATGCTCTATTTCTTATTCATGTCATTGCCCTTTCCAACTGAGTGTGAAAAATTCTAAAATTTCCTGTGATGTAGAATCAATATGTTTATTACCATCTCACCACCCGACTTCCCCCCAATTAAGTAGCTCCTGACCTCCCTGTCTCAGATGCTCTTCTTTTGGTTATCCTGGCTTTAAATCCTCAGTCACCTTTAACATTTCTTTCTCCTTTAGCAAAGTATTCTATCAAATTTCATGATTTGTTCCTCTATAGTTTCTCTTGTATTCTCAGTGAAACAGGTCCTAAATGGTTAGGGTTAGAATTATTTGTACTTCATATATTTGACAACTTCCTCTTCAGTTGCTATGCCTCAGTTTTTGTTCATTCCATTCAACAACTATTGAGTGCTTACTATATGCCATGCAGTTTAAGTAGCTGGATATGCATTTATGAACAGTACAGATAAAGATCCAGCTTTCATGGAACTACATTCTAATAGGGAAAAGAATCAATATGAGGCTATGTAGTAGTAAATGTTTTGAAGAAACACAAAGCAGAGTAAGAGGACACAGAGTGATGGAGGGTGCTATTTTAGAGGGAGTGGCTAGGGAAGATCTTTTTGAACACTTAGGATTGAGCAGAGACTTGAACAAAGTAAAAGAACAAGCCAGGAAGATCTGGGGAAAGTGGGTTCCATGTGGAGGGACTGGCAGGTGCAAAGGCCCCGCATGGATTAAGCTTGGGGTGTGTGTGTGTGTGTGTGTGTGTGTGTGTTTTCCAGGAACTCCAAGTCTTCCAGTAGGACTACAGAAAAGGAAGGGAGGAGTGGCAGGAGATGATGTTGGCAAGGAACAAATCATAAGGCTACTACAGGCCACAGTAAAAGTGTGGATTGTAATCTAAACGTAGAAGATTTGAAGCAGGAGAATAACATGATCCAACTTAATATTTTAAGAGCATCACTCTGGCTGGTTGAGAAATAATATGTAGGTGGGCAAGAGAAGAAGCAGGAAGACCAAATGTAGGTTCCATTCGCAGTGTAGGAGAGAAATGCAAGTAGCTTGGACTAGGGTGGTAGTGGAGGAAGTGCTGGAAATGGGCAGATCCTGGGTGTACTTTGAAGGCAGAGCAGCAGGAATTGCTGATGGATTGGGTGCACAGTGTGACAGAGAGGAGTCAGAGATGGCTGAGCAGTAGATGGATGGCAGTGTCTAGGAGGAGCAGTCTGGCTTAGGTTGAGGGGTGATGGTTGGGTACATGATGTGTATTCAAGAGTTCTGTTCAGACATTTTGGATTATCTGTATTGAGATGTCTCCATTTCCTCCTCACTTCAATATCACAGCCACATTAAGCTCCCTAAAATAAAAATTTCAACATGTTATTCTCCTATCCATAAACTTTGACAGAATCCCATAGCCTACTGAGTGAACTCTGAACTCCTATGATTGGAAGTCAAAATTTTTCACAATGACCTATCTCCCCAACTGTCCCCACCTCATTTTTCTGTATTCCTCATAGTGCCTGGAAAATAAGAGTATATTCAATAAAATGTCAAATGAATAAAAATATTTGTGTTCATCCTTTACCCTATTTGAAAGTCACACTAAAGCTGACCTCTTTAATGAAATTTTTCCCAATCACCTTGGCTATGTCACTCTTTCTCTATTCTATACTCCCACCCAGTGGTTAAGTTGGTTAAGTATGTAATAGCTCTCTGAAAAATAAAGCCCTGATGTGTAGCATGTGCTGGTACTGTGTTGTAAATACTCCCACCATCGATGACTGCTAGCCACCAACATGTCCCAGAATATGGAGTTGAGAAGGCCTGCACACAGTCAGGGCTATGTGAGCTGGGAGGAGCCAGATCCAGCACATCACTGCTCCTTGAGTACAAACTGTCCAGACCATTTATGGTCACTCACTGCAGTGACTTTTACTGTAGGTAAAATGCTATCAGATTGGAGGTATGTGGAGGCTAAAAACTGTGTCAGATACATGGTGGCTATAACCCCCTAAATAACCTTGGGCCTCAAAGCTCAAAATGAAGTCAGACCCAAACTACAAAGTCCCACAGTTCTTTGTCTGAATGATTGTATGTCTCACAAATTTCTCACTCCGTGGATCTGAATGAGGAATTGGAATATTAAGTCATCATACTGGACCTAAAATAAAATTTGCCCTGAAAAAGGTGAAATACAGGAATATATGATGACATTTTAGGATCACAAACAGAAAATATGATCACAGAGCACTCTGTATACTCACTTTTCTTTAGACTCACTTTTCTTTAGAATTAAGGAATTCAAATGTACACTGATTAGCCCAGGAAGTATACCTAGTTTTTGGACTAAGGGGTAATCATTGGACAGAAAAAAAGAACACAATGAAACATTAAAAAACTAAAAATATGAAGTTAGACTCTGATCAGAGCACAGAATAAAAATAATAGCTTTGGGAAATTTTGATAAAGAACATCTGACTGAAGAAAAGTGAAACTCTTACGCCTTTCTTTGCCCATTTCTTGATAGGTAAGTTTAAATCAAATTCAACTCTCAAGAGATTAAGTTCAACATGAAAGATAAATTATTTCTTCTTGGCTCTAAGCAGAATGAAATATAGGTAAACCAAGGCACAAAAAAAGACTTGTGTTCAGTTCACTCAGAAATAGTTAAGATATGTGGGGCGCCTGGGTGGCTCAGTTGGTTAAGCGACTGCCTTCGGCTCAGGTCATGATCCTGGAGTCCCGGGATCGAGTCCCACATCGGGCTCCCTGCTCAGCAGGGAGTCTGCTTCTCCCTCTGACCCTCCCCCCTCTCATGTGCTTGCTCTCTCTCATTCTCTCTCTCTCAAATAAATAAATAAAATCTTTAAAAAAAAAAATTAAAAAAAAGAAATAGTTAAAATATGTGAAAACACAGATCCTCTGATACTTTTCACAATATGTTTCTGCCTAAGGCCTGGCTGTTCCAATTCCATTCTCCACTCTTACTCCTTAAATGTCCCAAAGCCCAAGCCAGATCTGGTTTCCCTAAGTGCAGAAGGCTGCTGGCAGTGCTAGGAACAAGGGCATGAGTGAGGCCAGTAGTAGTAAGTAGAGTGAGATGGTTGTAGGGCTCGGAGCTGGGGGTGGATAGTATGAGGACCAGGGTTCAGTAGGAGTCAGGCAAGTGGAAAGTAGGAGAGCAGGCACACCACACTGGCTCTAGGAGTCCATCCACAATAATCAAGAGAACAAATCCAAAGGGCCAAGGAGGGAAGGGTCCTTTGTCCATAACAAAGTTCTATTAAAAAGACTGCTGGTCCTGCTAGAAGTTTCTGTCCTCTGACATACCTGGAAAGAGTGCAACTTTGATAACATAATACCCACTTTCACTTCAGTGTGGAATCGTCTGTTCAACTGTTTTCCTAACTTTCTTCAGGTACATAAAATCCCAAGATGTAACAGCTATTTTCCAGTTTATCTACGGGAATGTGTATGCCCTCTAGATTTTAGAAGTGGGGAGCGGGGAAGATATTATCATTTTGGAAATGGGACTGATGACATAGAGCAGCACAGAACAGCTTCATCTTTGGAGGCAATTAATTCCTGGTTCTTACTGATATTTATGGTTAATCTGATCAAAAAGTTATTTCTGTAAAGTTGGCAAAATTGGAGCCATTATGTAATAAATTACTTTATGACACAGAACTAAAATAATAGGCAAAACATTACGTCCTCTCAGGAATAATCAAGGCAGAACAGATATTGGTAAAAGAAAAAAAATATCAGAGAAGCATGGATGAAATCTGACAATTTATTTTAAGAGAGATTACATGAGTAATGAAATAATCTAAGAGAAAACAGGCTGGAGAAGTGGTAGGTCCTCTTTACAGTGCCAAGTTCAGCCAAAAAATGTCTGTGTCAATACTTTGTGATTAAAAAACAAGGCAGACTCTCAGTATTTTTCATTTTTATCATACAATTGAACTAATATTTTTAAGTACAGGACATCATAGAAGAGTAGTACCATTCTACCCAGGAAAATCTGTCCAAGTATCTAAATAGGAATGTAAAATAAGTATACAGAAGGTAACCAATAAACAATGCTAACCTGGTGCCCAACTTCTAGTGAGAGTTGTTTTCTTTTTATTTTTGTCTGAATTTCAAAGGTTTCAAATTTATTCACAAAAATTCATATATATATATATACACTCCCTTTTCAGGGTAACATTATTAACTATTATGAAAGATCAGATACAAATCGGCAGGCCCCAAGTACTCTTGAAAGATACCGCATGTATGTATCCTGTGTAATAAGTTATCTTACAGAAAGCCTATCCTGTTTATTTTGAAATTCATCATGATCACAAATAGAAAGATAATAGTAGATTTCTAGCACTAAATTATGGAGCTGCTTCTTGTCCAAGTTCTGTACTTGCTTATCAACTAGTGACTCATGCAGTCAGTCTTATTTAATAACAGGCTTTGCAGGAGAGTGCTAAGAATTCATAAATTTAGAAGTTGTGTAAATGAGTGAAAATTCATTTAATTATAATTATAAATGGAAATAAGTGAACCTGACATAAGAAGATAGATTTAGGACATAAGATACACTTAGGGATATCACTACCTTTTGTTGATAACATTTTGAAGTGTAACAGGCAACATCCTTCTGCTGAGAAAGAAGTAAACTGCTCACTTCTGGTACGGCTTTAGGCAATCAGGATGCATTTAATAAATTTTACCTTCCGGGGCCCAAGTGATAGCTAATGGCTTGAAAAAAGATTTTATACTTTCAAAATATGGGTAACTTTTCCATTTAAAAATCTCTAATGTGGTCAGTTCAAATATTAAGCCAAAACCTGTAAATTCTTCTCAGAATTTAGGACTGCATAGGTAACATTATTTAGTACAGTGTTTTCACAAGTTAATGAATATATCTCCTTGATTTTATACATTTTTAAAATTTTAAATTTGCCATATGAAAAATAACAAAATACAGTGAATTAACGCATAATGTTTTATAATGTTTTCCTGGCTAGAGAATGTCAAGGAAAATGAACCTTCAGAATGTATAGACTATTAATTACCTGGTTTAAGAGATCTTCTACTTTCTTCTGCCATGAATCCCTGGCTGCATTTTTTTCTCGCTCCTTTAACTGCAAAAGTTGAGACATGGCTGACTTCTTATCCTCTTCATGTTGAAGTCTTAACTCTTCACGAAGTTTAGAACACTCCTGTCTAAAATAAAATGAATGCCTTTATTTTTGAAGAGAATTATTCCTCTCAGTAGCTATAGTATAGTTGTTCACGGTTTTTTTAAGTATTTAATTAATCCTCCTCAAAAGTCAACTCAGAATAAAAGTGGTTATTTTTTCAGTCAGGCTTACAGAACTGTAAGGTAAATTGGTAACTTACCTAAGATTATTAGTTCATCAGCTATTAATGGCAGAACAGGTATTAGAATAAATAAATCTTCTGACTTGAGGTTAGTATTTTATAAAGAAACTAAAATCAGAAAAAGTATTCAAGCAGAAAAGGAGAATAACAATTTCTCTGCATCTAATCGGGAAAAAAATTCATTAAAAATGCTGTCACTATGATTTTAACGATAAGACAACATAAGCCATATAACAGAAAAACATTTTTGCACATCTGTATTGATAGATTACATTACAGAGTAAAAAATGTACCTAAGGTTTTCAGTCCATTTTATTTCTAAGTCATGGGCCATTCTGTCCACTCTGAGCTTCTCTTCCTCTTTCATGGCAGCAAGTGTTTCTTCATGCTGTTGCCTTGCTTGTTCTAGCTCACCCTGAAGAATAAAAACTTTTCAATGAAAACAAGTCGTCAAAAGCAAATTCATTGCTGGTTATTACAAATAAGCAGAGCGCTTGCATTATAACTTAAATTCCTACAGCACAATAATTGATAGTGCTATCTATAACGATTACTGGAGATTTTCAGATAATATATGGCACATATATTTTAAGTGTCCTTGTGCAAACTATATTTCATTAAGGCTTATAATTTTACAAATCATTTTGAATAGTTTAAAGCTAGCATAATAAATAATCTTAACTTTCCATATCATGGGTATCTATTATCTTCATATAAAAATATACACGTTACATAGATATGTTATTCAAATTCATTCATATTTATATTCAAAAGTCTGCTATTTATTGAAAACTGAAGCATTATGGCTCTACCTCACTGACATGATTAAAATAAGTGATAAGACGATATAGATGAAATGCCTGTGGCTCTCTGGAGCCCAGTGCTAGAGGTGACCTGTTTGGACAACAGGGCAACCCTGGGGCACTGCGGGCCGTGGAGTTGCTCTTCGGCTACAACACACGAGGAACAGATGATGGTGCTTCCTTCTGTTGTAACAATGACCCTTTCTGGATCACCCACTTACCAAGAGCAGGTGTTGGAGCATTGCTGAAGGGCATATCCAGATTAACGGGAGAGAAGAACGTCATTGTTGAAACTGCCATTCTACATTGCTGACCTGGCTATAAACAGTAAATTCTGAAAACTGGATCCAGCCATCTTAGCCAATGGTCCTTTTCACTAAGTATTCTGCCTCTAGGAACTACTACTTTTTCCATCACAGGCAGCATTAAATGGGATAGAATACTTAAAAAGTATTTCTTTTATTGAATGCAAAGTACTTTATTAGACATCAGTGGGGTAAGGAAAGAGGTAAAGAAAATACTTGCTCTTTTTTTCCCTCAAGTGTTCCATATCCATCACCTCCTGGGATCCTCATAACAACATGGGGAGGTGATAGTGAGGAAACGGAGCCTCAGCAAGGTTTAGTAATGCCAGAAATTATAAACTCCACACTACAGATTTGCAACTGTTAAACTAATATTATCATCATTGTCATCAGCATCTTACCCCTTATTTACCAACCATGATCTAAGGTGTCTTAAGGGCAGAGTCTTGCCTTACCTGTGACTGGATCCCCCACAGGTACCAACCAACAGGTTGACATATAGTCAGGGACCAATATCCACTTGATGATGGGTTCAGTTATATAATACACAACAGAAACTCAGCAGGGAGGAGGGGAAAAAAAATCCCATCCAGAGAGAACACCTGTTAAGGAGCCTTCCTAAAGTTGTGGTAAACTGTGATGCAGCACCTACATTTTCTTGATTAAAGTTGTCCAGCAGAACAAAAGATGAACAGTTGCTAAGGTTTTGCTTACAGTTTTTATTAAGTTCTACTACCTGATAGAAGAGCAATGTAAATATGTGCAAGGACCTTAAAGAAATGAAACTGATTTGAATTCCAAGCTAAAAAAATTAAATTTGAAATATTAATAAAAGGCAACATTTCCTGAGTGCTTTCTATTTTACTAAGCACTGTGCTATAAATGGTTTACCTCATTTAATTCTTACAATAGTGGTGTGAAGTGTATTATTATCCCCTGCCACTCCTGCATTGTGCAGATGAGTAAATTGAGGATTAGAATAAGTAGCTTGTCTGAAGTGACTAAGTGGTGGATCAAGAACTCACACCCAACCAATCTGACTTCAGGGCCCACACTCTCAGTCACCTCTCTGAAGGAAAAGAACTCTCTGGATACAATCCTCTTAGTTCTTATGGATGCTTTTCTCTACTTTCTGAGGCAATGTAGATATTTGCTCTGCTTCCTGAGAATGGAAGACCACAGAGCCTTTCAAAATTTTTAGGTCATAGAGAATTGCTTTGTTGCTATACATGAGAGTTTGGGCTCTTACCAATAAAAGACTTGTGCATCCTAATTGTTATAGTTTGAATTGTGATCCCAAAGAGATACATGGAAGTCCTAACCTCCTGTACCTCAGAATGTGAACTTATTTGGAAATAGGGTCAGTGAAGATGTAATTAGTTAAGAGGAGGTCATACTGGAGTAGGGTGAGCCCCTAGTCCTAGGTGAAGGGTATCTTCTTAGGAGGACACAGGAAGAATGCCACTGACCACTGAGGAGGAAACTGAAATGTGCCACCAACCAAGGAAGGCCTGGGCTACCAGGGGCTGGAAAAGGTGAGGAAGGATCCGCCCTCCTAGGTTGAAAAGGGAGAATGGCCCTGACAACACCTTGATTTTGGACTTTCAGCCTCCAGACTGTGAGAAAGTAAATTCCTGTTGTTTTAAGCCACTTAGTTTTAGTACTTTGGTAGGAAAGCCCTGTGAAACTAATACACTCCATACAATGTGATATTTAAGCAAAGTAACTAAATATTTTTACCTTACTAATGTTTAGATTATAGCAGGTATTATAAAATTACCTCAACATTTAATAGAGCATCTTTGGTCTCCTTCAGCCTGCCTTTAGTCAAGTCGAGCTCATTCTGAAGTCTCTCCTGGGAGTCCTGAAGACTAGCAATGAGGCCTTCTGCAGAGCCAAGACCTTGTTCACTTTTCCTCACCAGATCTTGGAGGCGGCCAATCTGCAAGTACATACAGTACTTTTAATATACTTCATTGTTATTGACCAGCAAAAGAGCCATTTTTTTTTCTTAAAGTCTTTTCTTTAGTGGTAATTTTACTGAATGGATCTTTTTTGATGAATTTGGAAGAAGCACTCAGATAATCAGGATAGCTTTCATCCGTTGTTGTGTGTGTGTATGTGTGGTTTTTTGTTTTGCAAAGACCTCCATATTTACGATTTCCCTCTTTCATGACAACCATGTGAGTAAGTGAATAACTCAAGTCCCCATTTTAACAGAGAATTCCTGGTTCTATCAAATAATCAAATCCCTCCAAAATGGAACTGAAACAAGATGAAGATTATATCAAAGACAGAGAGAAAAAAGTATTTTTTTAGATAAAAATATTTTTAAAACTGCTCTTTAAAATGGAATCACTTATACTTCATTTGAGCCCAGTTCTGCTGCTGTTTATAAAAGTGACTGATTTAGGTCAATACTGACAAGCTGCGAAATGCATATTAGAATAAGTTGTGATTTCTTCGTTTCCATACAAAATTTCCTCATGAAATTGTTAAGAGTTGAATTTATACACTCTTGAAATTAGGGGCTAATAAGACAATTTGTTGATTAGGCAGATCCATATCTTCAAGTTATGAGCACTAAAACCAATAAATGAAATACTTTATCTAGGAAAGTGTTATGAAGTAAAAATCTCCTTTTTATAAAACATCCAATCTTATCAAAACTCTATAGGAATGAAAACTGCTAATTTTAAAATAACACCTGAATATTTCCCATTGTAAATACAGGCATCACAAGGAAAACTGCAAACATTCTCTTTCAGCCTCCTCTCAATTCACCACCCCTCTTCCTGTTCCCTTTCCATGCAGATGTTTATATACTGAACAATTCTGGTGAAGGTAACATTTTATCTTGTTAGTATCTTTAAAGGGATGCCTACCTTATATAGTGAGCTGGGAAGCCTCCAATTTTTCTGTGCTCTGAAATATTTTCACAGTTACAATTTATCTGTTTCTTAAAATTTTAACAAAATTCATTCATTAAAATCTTCTGGGCCTAGTGCCTCTCTAGATACATGTTGGGAGTATTTATTTCATGGTTATAATTGGTTCCATTAGATTGATCAACTACTTCAAGTCACTTTAGAAATTTAAAATACAAAGACATCTTTTTTTCCTAATTTAAAAAATCTAATAGCATATTTGCATATAATATTCATTTACCATGTTTTAGAATTTTCTTTGTCCCTGAATTTATGCCCCCTTTCTCTAGTCTACCTGGCTTATTTGTATCTTCCCTGCTTTCTATGTTGCTCTGGCTTGCCATAAATGTGTTGCAGGGGTGAATGAATAATATAAGGCATAACAGAGTTAAACAGTATTGAACCTGGGGTATCTGCTAGCTCAGTCTGTGGACCCTTGGGGTTGTGAGTTTGAGCCCTACCTTGGGGGTAGAGTTTACTTAAAAAAAAAAAAAAAAGAGTATTGAACTTAGTAAAAAATCTAGTTTCAAGTTCTTGGTCTGCTACTATAAAATAAGAATAATAATACCTACCTCACAGTTATTATAATATTTAAATTCAAGGATATATGGGAAAAGATTCTTTAATTAGAAAGCAACATACAAATATCAGGTACCAATCAGTAAGGAAGGGACGACCAAATTTATCAACATGGAGAAAAATTTTGTTCCAAAATCCAGATAATTTTCAAATGAATAAGATTATATGTACAAATGGAATACATGAAAAAACTTATAAAAAACAGTATTCTAGTTATTACACAAAGAATTAAAAGAGAAAGTCTGTTCAAGAAACTAAGTAATTAGAGACAGAATGAACTTTTAAATAGACAAAAACTTTAAAATGCTGCACAATTAAACATAAGCAAATAATAAGTAACGAACACAACTAATTAAATTTTGTTTTTGTAAAATATAATAAAAGTGGATATGTAAGGAACACATCTATTGTCTCCCAATATCAAAATCTCTTTTTGTCATGTGGGGCATCTACCTTTCGTCCCTATGGGTCCATGTCAACCCAAACCCAGGAATGAACCTGGCTCTCCCTTGAAGCATAAACCAGTTAGGTAATCTCATTCTGTTGGCCATGGGGACTGGTTCAGAGGCAGGCACATGGTTTAAGTTCATCTACTCACAGTGATCTCCGGACTTCTACAGGAGTTCCTAAAAAAGGTCTTTTTCCAGTAGCACATATAACCTAAAGGAATGTATTGAGAATGTATAACAAATCCAATTCGAGAAAAAGAGAAGCCGAGTTCCAGCGTAAACAATTTCAGTTCTGAATCTGGTCATGCCTGATGCTAACATTCCCCTGGACTTTTCCAGTCAACATGATTCAATAAATGTCCCTAGGCTGGTTTGAGCTGGGATTTCTGTCACTTGCAGTAGAGATCGATCCTCTGATTCCTCTTGAACACTGAGGGAATACAGTAAGTAGAAACCTCTTCCCTGGAATATTCACTCATGCGTGCTCTTCTCTGATCCAATCTCCTTGCATTGCCTGTGTCAGTTTTTTATAAATTACAAATATGGACATGAGTATAAGCCCTGAGACCAAGCAAGCATCCACTTATTTGTACTCAGCATCTTCCAAATGCTTCGTGTTCCTCTTAAGATAACATCCAAAATCTTTCAAGGGCTTACAAGGCCTCCAAAGCCAAGACCCTGCCTCACTCTCCAGCCTCGGCTTGGCAGCTCCCCTCCTCGGTCTTTAGGCTCCTTGGGAAAATAGCACTGCAGTTAAGAACTGCATTCTGAAATCACACTGCCAGGATTGGAATTCTGGTTTTACCCACTTACTATGTGACTGGGCAAGTTCCACAGCTTTTTTGTGACTTGGTAACTAGTAATTAGAGTATGGAGTTATTGAGAGAATTAAAGGAAAAAACAGTATCAAGGAGAGACTATATAAAACAATGCCTGGGACATAGTAAGAACTAAATAAATATGAATTATTATGATAGTTGCAATCACAATTCCACCCACACTGACATCCTTCAATTCCTAGAAAATTCTTGTGCCTCAGGGCCTTTGAAGAACCTTTCCTCAGTTCATTCTTGTGGCAAACCCCTGTTAATCACCACCATTTTGCAATATTTGTCAGACTTGTTCTCGTTTCTAAATTTCTTCTATAAACAGTGCTGAAATTTTGTCAATAATATTTAATTATTTGCTTCTGTTAAATACACTGAAATGCAGGAGTCAAAGGGCATGCCTATCTTTAAGGCTTTTAATAGTGCTAAATTCTTTCCAGGAAAATTACACGATTTTATATTCCCATCAGCAGCTTTTTGTGTTTATTTCTTTACCCTTATCAACACTTCATGGTCTCAATTTTTATCATTGTTAATTTTATGGTAATGGGAATAGCATCTCATTAGTTTCATTTCCAGTTTTTAAATTGTAGCGGTTAAAATTATTTTTTTTTCATGTTCTCCTTTAGCTCTTTAAAAAAATTAGGGTAGCTGTATTTTTTAATGTTTTGTATACATCTTTAAGGTGTTAAAGACATGAATTTTGTTACTCATACTCTTTGCCAATCACTTATTCCACTCCTCCCTAATCTTTCCTCTCTCATAATTTTACTTATGGTGTATCTCGATATACAAAAATTGTAGCTTTAACTGTACAAATATTGTGTTTTTAATTCCTAACATTGCCATCATGTGTCGAAAGGCCTTCCTTGTCCTAAGGTTTGCCACTTGCATTTTCATATTTTATTTATATTCATGATACGATATTACATTTCAACCTTAGCCCATCTAGAACATCTCTGGTATGAGGTTGAAGAAGAACTTCATTTTTCTCTCTTCTTCCATTTATATGGTCTTAAAAGAACAGTTTCAGATTAAACCTATTAAATCTAACTTCTGTCCTACTTTTCCACTGACGTTGTAGGAAGGTCCTCAGAGAACCCTTGATGGCATGACCTTTCCAGGTCTCACACTTCGGCTTCTAATCATTGTGTGACAGTGTGAGGCACTAGGCACTTCCAACTCTTGCAAGTATCTGTTTTCATGTTTTTCTCATTCCCATTAGTTCTCATTCTCATGCTTCTGATTTCTCCTTCTCCACCTCTTGCCCTGGCTCTGTTAACTCAGTCCTGGTGCTACTGGTGCTCCTCTTTGTTACCAGCAATCTTCTGGTGAGCTTGTCGGTGTTAATGGCTTCAGGGACTGCCTAATCTTTAGCTCTAAGCCTGAACTCTCTACTTAGTTCCAGCCTAGATGTCTTACAATCCCCTCAGGTCCAAACAACTCAGTGTCTTGCCATTCCTATGTATCTGTCCTCCTGTAATACCCAGCTTCCCAGAGTGGCATAATTACCTCTCCAAACACCTGAGCTAGACACCTGAGTCTTTTTCTACCACTTACCACATCAAGTCCTGTAAATTTTATTTCTTAATAATCTCCACTCCCAGGTTTTGCTTTCCTAGTCAAGAAGCTAATCAACTCTTGCCCAGACTATAGCATCTTAAGTCATCTACCCAAGTCTAATTACCAGTCCCCTCCCCATACAACTCATCCTCCTACTGCCACCAGAATTCTTTTCCTGGGACCATCTGAGAGAGCCAGCTGCTGGGCTGCTGCTAGCACTCGATCATCAGGATAAATTCTGAAGTCTTTGCTACAGTGCAAGAGTCACTCATAGTTTAGCTTCAGCTTCCCTTTCGATCACAGTTCTTGACAAGTGCCATGTCGTCAAGTACACTAATTCTCAACCACAGTCAATTCTGCCCCCAAGGACTGTCTGGTTGTTACAAGGAAGGGGAAAGGTTGTGGCACACACTACTAGTATCGAGTATGTAGAGACCAGGGATACTACTAAACATCCTAAAGAATTATCTGTCCAATCAGTAGTGCTGGGGTTGAGAGACTATGGTGTAATGACACTGAACTTTCTATGGTTCACCAAGGCATTTTAACTTGAGTACCTACATGACCATACTTACACTATTCCTTGTACCCATACTGTCTTTCATCATTCGTACATCTGCAAATTTACATTTACCTTTCAAAGGCCACCTCCCATACCACATTTAAAAATTCTCCAATATCACATTCTCCAGAGCTTTTATGAATGCTTCTGGTAGAGAATCACTCCCTCCTCTGGAATTTAAAAATACATTGTATTTATCACCAGTCGTAACAGCCACTTGAAGCTATGAGTTGCTTGACATTTTGTCAAAGTATCCCTACCACCTAGAAGATACCATGCAGTCAATAAATGTTTCCTAAATCATAAAAGATATGCAAATATTACTGATGTTACTGGACTCTAGTTCCAACTTTTCTGGAGACCAATTTAGTAATAAGATATGAGACCTATAACATCATTCCTACTCTTTGGCCCAGTAATTTCATTTAGGGCAAGAGCTAGACAAAAAGGAAATAATTTTTAAAAATGAACAAAAGTATTAATAAAAGATCATATATCGACTTACCAGTAAAAATAAGACCCTGATAAACAGGGCTGAGAGAAGTCCTCTCTAATACCCCATGCTCCTCAGGGTCTCAGGGCTCATGGCTGAAATATGCCTTGGTTGGTCACTGATAAGGACACGGAACTGCCCTTAGGACAACCCAATTTTGCTATTCTGGCCCTGGCCTTGCATGACATCCTCCCCACTCAAGTAAGAGGGGGCAACTCCTTAAAATTATTACTATTTATAATAAAATATTTAAAACATTAAATGTTCAACAAAGAAAATGTTTAAACAACTATGGTAAAGATATATAATGGAACACTATATGAATATTTTAAATGACTAACATGTAGACAAAATTAAGTGGAAATATTTATATGGACTAAAGTTTTATAAATCAAGTACACAAAGCATTTGTGAATATAGATTGTAACCATATTAAAATGCACATATACATATTACATACCATTAGAAAATCTGAAATTCTGAAAACATTCCTCAGGTTCTTACTTTTTTTTTCTTTTGGTAAAACTGCTTAAGTTCATAAAGAGCACTACTCAAAATTTTAGCACCTATCAATCAGTGTCTCTGAATGGTATATATTATAGCTATTCCAGAACAGAGTTTAGAAACTCAATCCTTGGGGTGTCTGGGTGGCTCAGTCGGTTAAGTGTCCAACTCTTGATTTTGGCTTAGGTCAGTCTCAGGGTCATTAGATTGAGCCCCATGTTGGGCTCTGTGCTGGGTGCCTGGCTTAAGATTCTCTCTCTCTCCCCCTCTACCTCTATCCCTCCCCACCACTTAAAAAAAAAAAAAAAAAAAAAGGAAGAAACTCAATCCTTGTTCTCTAAATCATAGGAATAAATAGCCTGTTTGTCCTCTATTACCTAAATGCTAGTGTACCCACTCCAGGAGCCAGAGATATGAGTTATTTGTGTGTTGCAGGAGGCTGAATTCTAACATGACCCCTCTCTGACTCTCACTTTCCCCAGAACCTATGCATAAATAATGGGATATCACTCCCATAACTGTATTATGTTATTTAGCAAAAGGTATCTTGCAGATATAATTAAGATCCTTAAATTGACTTTAAGGTCATCAAAAGAGAGACTATTCTAGTTGGGCCTGACATAATCAGGTGAGCCTTAGAAGTCAGAGTAGTTCGAAGCCACAGAGGTTTTCTTGCTAGCTATTACAGGCCAGAAACTGCTCTCAACTTCTAAAACCCCCCTCAAGCCCTTGCAACCTGGCTGCCTCCTCTCTTAACATAGCAGTTTACTCTTTCAAGGCTAGCAAGAAAATGGGGACGTAAGTCATACAGCCAAAAAGAAATTAATTGAAAAAGGACCCTGTGCCTCACATGGGACTGCAGTGTGGCTGTCCCTTTGATTTCAACCTTGTGAGATCCTGAGCAGAGGACCCAGCCAACCTATACTTGGACTCCTGACCCATAACTAAGTTGACTTAGTTTACAATGAGTTTTACTCATTCGACAAATATTTCATTCACAAATAATGATCTCCTACTATGTGTCAGGCAGTGTATCAACTGTGATATAACATTTTATAATAAATCCAAATGATTTTTAACAAAACACTGAACTATATATACGCTTAAAAAACTTACATCCGGAAGAAAATCTACAACTTAAATGTTATAAAAACATTTAAAAAGACCGTAATAGTTAGATTTATTGACCATTCAGCCTAGTATTTTGTCCTCAAAAGGTGATCCCAAATAACAATTGATGGGATAACAGGATTATCCTCCACCTGAGATTTTAGATTCATTAGCTTCCCTTAATATCCTAATATGATTCTGGCATTCATGAATTCATCACTGAAATCCACAGTTGACCTATTTATGTTTTTGGTTTTTATCATTTGTAAGAATATCAAGATCCATCTTATGAAGATACTACATTCTTTTTTTCTAAAACAAGCACTTTAGTCTTTATGAAGTGCGCCCTAATTCTTTCCTCCTGTCTTTCCATAGATATACCTACTTTCCACCCAATAAATATAAATGGAATAAACTCAATTTAAAAGGTAAAAACTTAAAGTGCGCCTGGGTGGCTCAATCAGTTGGGTGTCCGACTCTTGGTTTTGAAACAGATCATGATCTCAGGGGCTCTGCGCTTGGTGCAGAGTCTGCTGAAGATTCTCTCCCTGACCCTCTCTTCCCTCTCTGCTCCTCCTCTCACTTGCACACTCTCTCTCTCTCAAAAAATAAATAAATAAATAAATAGTAAAACCTTCAGACTAGATAAAAAGCAGCTACATGTGTGTGGCAAGAGGCCAAACATAAGGTTGCAGAACAACGAAAGGTCAGCAGATGGAAAAAGATATACCAGTCATATCAAACTAAAAGAGAGCTGGTTATACAATATCAAACAAAACAGACTAAACGAAAAGGTATGATTCACTACGTGGCTAAACAGTTTTATATTTGTATGCACATACAAAGCTTCTAAATATTCAAAGCAAAAATTGACAGAATGTAAGAAGAAATAAACAAATCCACCATGACAGAATCAGTTTTTAGTAAATGATGAATCAAAAAGATAAAAGTCAAAAAGAATACAGAATATTTGAAGAAAATAACTTAAAATTTTGATTTCACCGGCATACAAGACTACACTGAACAACTGGACACACCCAGAGTATTACATTTCTTTCATGTGTCACACTAGACTTAAGTTTCAAAAATTGTTTTCATACAAACCACAATTTTTAATCATGATGCAGTTAAGGTTAAAAAACCATGTCAATCTCACACAACTCTCCCAAAGTACAGAAAAGGAAATAAGTCTTTTTTCACTGTGTGAGGCTAGTAGGACCTTGATTCCAAAACTAGAAAAGGATGATACAAAAAGGGAAAGGTACAAAGCAATCTTACTGAACCCAGGCCCAAAAATCCCAAAATGAATATTAGGAAACTAAATCTAGTTATTATATAAAAAAGATATATATAATCTATCATGACTAGCTAGAACCTTCTTTAGAAATCCAAAGTTGATTTAATATTAGAAAATTAATATAAGGTACCACATTAACAAATTAAAGAAAAAAGTATGATCTCAATATATGCAGAAAAATCAACGTCAATTTGTGATTTTTAACTTAAGAAACCTGAATTATAAGGGAATTTCCTAAACTTGTTAAAGAGCATTTACAAAATAAAACTTTAGAGAAGCATAATATTTAACTGTAAAATGTTGACATCCTTCACTTTAAGAGCAGGAAACAAAATAAGAAAGCTTATCTCTAGAGATCCTATCCAGCAAAGTAGGACAAGTAAAAAGATGTCCAGGTTGAAGGCAGGTGCATGTGGAGGGATAAGCCAGGCAGATTCTTGAGGAGCAATTCTAATATGGCACTAAAACATCACTAGGGTGCTAAAGCATAATTGAGAATGTATCTAAAAGGAAAATCAATTACATGTTTATTAGAACTCCTCTCAGTGAAATTACAGTGTATAGAGTGGAGAAATACTTAAACCATTTCAAACTGAGAGTAGACCCTGGGGGACCTTCCTGAGAAACACAGATGGTCACTAAACTGCCTCCTAATGAGAGTGGGACACCATAACTACAAGGAACACATTCTGCTGAGAGAGGTATGCAAACCTGGGGCGAGCAGTGAATTATCTTGGACAAGAGGAGAGAGGCTGAACTAATACAAATATAGGTATATCCCCTGCTTTTTCAAAGTTCATGTTACACCACTTCACTTTCATAAAAGACCTACCATAGTACTTTCTGCTAACCAAAAGTAATCTGGAGAGATTTTTCGCTTTTACAGAAAAAGGCAAAAAATAAAAGAGCGTTCAGCATTTGCTTTGCAGTGAGCCCTTCTAGAGGCAGCGCTCATCCCAAGCAATGAGAGCGGCCCCGCCAAGTCCCTGTCCTGGAACCACACTCAGCATCTCAGTATCATGCCACCATAGTTTTGGACTGTGAGCATCTGTGCATCTGTTGGCAAGATGGATCCTAAGGTATCAGAAAAGCCTAAAAGAGATTAGTTTTGGGGTCTCAGAGTGCTCAAAATTTTTTCTGTATAAATTAATGGTAACTGCTTATTCGCTTTACACCATTTCAGCTTACAAAAGATTTCACAGGATGCTCTACTTACAGATAAGCAGGGGAGACCTGCAACAATCTTGATTCTGTCATTCCCAAACGTGGTGATTGGTGCCTTCTCTGGATAAATGTTTAAAGATAATTAAAGAAGACAGAGTGCAAATTATTAGCATGCCCTGGGGCACTCATGTTTTGGTGTGGTTTCTGTGAGCAGAAGCCGAGTGATGAGAAAGTAGGACCTAAAGACTCTTGAGAGAGATGACGCTAGTAAGGGAGGAACAGCTGACAAGATGAGAAATGTCCAGACAGAGACTTGTTTTCGGAAGACCACTCTACAAGACAAGACTGTCCACATGAAGGATGAACTGGAACGGAAGGACAAGATGATAACAGGGAGGCTATTCTAGGGCATAGGTGAACCTGGGCAATAGAGAGAAAGGAACAGAACAGACAGTATTATAGTTTTAAAATTGTCTTTACATTTATTTTATTCACAACTTCTTGATTTATGACATTCTTATTATACTCTATTCTTAGTCTTTCCTAAGGTAAACAATACTATTTTCTTATGGCATTTAAAAATTATTTTAGATGTCACTCTCTAGAACTTATAAAGCCTCTCGCTTTTTATTTTTAAGATTTTATTTATTTATTTGACAGAGAGAGACACAGCGAGAGAGGGAACATAAACAGGGGGAGTGGGAGAGGGAGAAGCAAGCTCCCGGCTGAGCAGAGAGCCCGATGTGGGGCTTGATCCCAGGACCTGAGCCGAAGGCAGACGCTTAAGGACTGAGCGACCCAGGCGCCCCTTTTTAAAACAGAGATACAGTGTAGAGAAGAGTAAGTCACTGTTTTACAAAAGGTAGATAACCTCTTCTGTTTTCCTTCTTACAAGGTGATGTTATCCTTTGTTTTGTTTTTTCCCCACAAAGGCACCGTGGTCTGATGTTTTGGGTAGTAAATTTTTACCTGGTGAGATATAACCAATGTATTATGAAAAACTCAGCATCAGTGAAAGTGTGTGATTATTTTTACTCTAGATATTTTACCATCAGTGAGGCTCACCTACATATACGACGTTACCAAATAAGATGTTACCAATAAGACATAACACAGGTGACAAGCCTAAAGAATTCTTGCCTCTTGATTGGCTGTATTTAGCTTGTCTTCCAGCTCTTCCTTCAGGTTTTCCAGCTCTTGTTGAAGTTGACTTTTATCCTCTTCCAGGTTTAGTTTCTCCTTTTTATATTGCTCCTCCAATTCCTTAGGAAAAGACATTTTTAAAAATTAACAAAACTGTCAATATTATATACTTCAAAGACTCCAAGAAAAAGGCCATTCTGTTTTATATTTTGATACTTAGCTTTTCAAATTAGCTTTATCCTTAAACAATAATATTGGAGTTATTAGTCTAATTAATCCTACGGGCTTAGATTCTATCATTCTGAATCACTTAGGATGTGGTTAAATAATTATTTTAAATGGTTAGAATATTTGGTCTAGATCAAGCTAAGCCAACAACAGAAATGTATGACATAAGTGATAATTTGGGGAGATAAAGAAAAAATTCTAACTATCTCTTGAATGCAGAATTCTTTTATATTTACATAAAAAAAAATCCAGGAACAGTTCTGGAACACTGGAACATAGTCAAGAATTACTATGTACAAAATTAAGGCATCAAAAGAAGCAATACCAGTAAAATTGATACTTACTGAAGAACGCCTACTATTTGTCATGCTACTTAATAATACTTGGGATACACAGGCAGTAAGACATGGGGTCTGCCCTTAACAAGCTAAAGGTCAACAAGCAATTAAAGAATATGTGATGAAAATTAAAATGACCATAGGGACTACAGGGATATGTGGATGGAGAACTGATAAGTTCTAGCTTGGTGAGGAAACCTGCACAGAGAACACAATTCCTAAGTCAAGTCTGAAGGAGTGCATCAGTAAGAAAAGGTGATGAAGAAAGAGGGAAAGAGAAGACAGAAGAAACCTGTGCAAAAACCACGGCGGTGCAAAGAGCCTGGTATGTTACAAGCAATTCAATGTTTCTACAGTGTAAGGTAGGAAGAAGAATAAACAGGGTTCTATGGAATTCCCAAGGCAAAGTCCAGGTTTGATGATTTGCTGGGACGACACACGGGATTCAGCATCTAGTCGTACTCACAGCTATAATTTATCATACAGCAAAAGGATACTAAGCAAAGGGAAAATGTGTATGGGGCGAAGTCTGCAGGAAACCACGCATAAGTTTTCAAGAGTCCTCTCACACAGGACTCTCCAGAAAGTTGTGACAATGATGTGAAATGCTGTCTACCAGGAAAACTCATGAGTGACTCAGTGCCCACGTGTTTCATTGGGAGCTAATGACGTAGTACCCTCTGACTAGCATGTGCCAAACTTCCAGACTTCAAGAAGGAAAGCAGATGTTCAGCACAAACCATATTGTTTGCATAAACCCTTTAGGCACATGAGCCATTCTTATTAGGGAACGGTGGAAACCTTCCTGAAATTCAAGTTCCCAGATACTAGCAAGGGCCAAACTTGCCCCCCCCCCCCTTTCTAAGGACAGCAGCTTCAGTCCTGCTATGTTAACTCTTTTCTGCATGGATTCTCTATACATTCACTTTCAAATACGGTGGGTAAACTAGATTTATGAAAGAAAATATAATCCCTTTTGATAACTAATAAGGAATGGAGGAGTCACCTTTCGGTAAATATTCTTTAAAAGATAATTTCAGGGGCACCTGGGTGGCTCAGTCATTAAGCATCCACCTCTGGCTCACTTCATGATCCCAGGGTCCTGGGATCCAGCCCCACATCAGGAAGCCTGCTTCTCCCTCTCCCACTCCCCCTGCTTGTGTTCCCTCTCTAGCTGTCTCTCTCCCTCTGTCAAATAAATAAATAAAATCTTAAAAAAAAAAAAGATAATTTGACATTGGAGAAAGACTATTCTAAAAGGAGGGTGGTTTGAGCTTAGGCTCAGACATGAGCTAGCTAGGCAAGAGAGGAATGAAGCAGCAAGTGATAAGTTATTTTGAGAAAAGAGAAGGGTACAGATAAAGCTATCATGAGTTTTGACTATGTTCATACACAGGAAATTCATGTCATCTGTTTTATAGCAAGCACATTTTAAAGAAAGATTGCAAGAAATGTAAATAGCGTAAAGCAGATTTTTAGGTGGCTCAGAAATTGAAATTCAACAGGCAGGGGGATAATTAGGAGGGAAGTAAGGAGGCAAAAATGATATTGATGAAAGATGCCTTGATTCTAGGACTTAGAACTTAATACAGGTGTCTGACAGATGTGGGCCCTACACTGAGCTCTTTGCTTACTAGCTGCCTAATCTTGGCTCTCAAAAGCCACACCTCAAGCTCCTCATCTGACAGAGGAAGATAAAATCCATCTTGTAATGTTCCTGTGAGGGTTAAGTGAGATAAAGTGTTGAGAACTCATACATGTCCTAGCATATAGTGATAAATAAATGTTAGTTATTGGGGCACCTGGGTGGTTCTAGTACTTAGATTCTAGTCTAAGATTCTAGTACTTAGAACTTAATACAGAGGAATAAAGAGAGACAAAAGGCAGAACACCTGCAAGTTAAATACTACGAAAAGAGAGGAAAAGGCTAAGGTGAATAAGGGATGTAGAAATGAAAAAATAGTAACAAAAAATAGCTATGGAAGAGCTAACTGAAGCAGCAGTTACCACTAAATACTTCCCTCTAAATCCCTGAGCTCTTGGCACATACGTATAGTCAGTAACCATGCACATGTACCACATAATTAAAGCTGTACAAATTTGTTCTGGAATAGTGAGCTGGCACAGAGAAACCAACAACCACAATTTTGAGAAATAACATGTCATTAAGTTTTGTCTCCAGCTACATAAACATAAAATAGTAAGTTTAGATAGAAATAACATTCTAACTGGAAGTTTTATTTGAATTTTTAATTAAGTTCAGGTGTTGAATATTTTTTCCAACTAGTTTTCACAAAAGGAAGAGACATAGAGGCAAAGGTCTCAATTCAGATACAGCCTCTACTATTTACTAGGTTAGTGGTACTGAATAAATCATTTAGGTTTACTAAACCTATTTCACCATCTATATAATAAAACGACATTAATCTCCAAGTCTTAAGTAATAAAGAATATACAAGAACGCTTAGTAAACTGTAAAATGCTATTACATAAAACATATAACAACCATCATGAATACATGCCTATGTGTGGTGGTTAAATGTCTTAGGATTTGATATCTGAGACCTGAGTTCAAGACCTGACTGACTCTTACTAGTTGCATGTGTTTGTGCAAGTGTTTAACCTCTCCGTCCCCCATCATCTACCCTCCTTCAGGAAGAAGGGTATAGCAATTAAACCTATGCGAGTGTTGTGAGGATTAAATAAAACAGAAGGAAAACATCACTGCAGTGCCTGGCACACAGTAAGAAATACTAATAACTAACATTTATTTATTTTTTTAAAGGTTTTATTTATTTGAGAGAGAGAGCACAAGCAGGGAGAGCAGCAGAGAGAGAGGGAGAAGCAGGCTCCCTACTGAGCAGGGAGCCTGATATGGGACTCGATCGCAGGATCCTGGGATCATGACCTGAGCCGAAGGCAGACACTTAACCGACTGAGCCACCCAGGTGCCCCAATAACTAACATTTATTTATCACTATATGCTAGGACATGTATGAGTTCTCAACACTTTATCTCACTTAACCCTCACAGGAACATTACAAGATGGATTTTATCTTCCTCTGTCAGATGAGGAGCTTGAGGTGTGGCTTTTGAGAGCCAAGATTAGGCAGCTAGTAAGCAAAGAGCTCAGTGTAGGGCCCACATCTGTCAGACACCTTGCTTTTTCTACATCTACAGGAGAAAGTGCTTCAACTAGTTGAGGCTTCCTGAGGAGCACATCTAAGATGCTGTCTCATGAAGAGACAGCTCAAGATCAAGGGAGTGTTTCCACTATGGCTTACACAAAGTAGGAATGCTTCATATCAATTTACCAAACTACATCTCTTGTCAACAGTTTTTAAGTATGTTACTCTTTGAATCATGATTTACAAAGTGATTATGAGAGAGCAGCCATCAGAATGAAGCAACTCATTTACTCCACAATATGGGTCACACTGGATCATTACAGAAACCCCTCCAGTTTAACAATGCAAGGCTACATTGAATTTGTACTCACCACTTGCAGTTTTTTCTTATCCCTAGTTGCATTACTGTGGACAGCCTCAATTGCCATGTGGTGCTTCCAAGCTAATTCTTCCAAAGTCTTAGAATGAGCCTCATTTAATTGAGCTACCTCCCCTTCCAATCTATTTTGCAGGTTTTTCAGCTCCATCTCATAATATTCTTGCTGAGTTTTCTTTGCTTCATTTACTTTCTAAAATTAAAGCAAATAAAGATCAATAACTGTACCTGCTTTTTTCATTACTGATATTAGTATTTTGAATACTCAATAAATACATAAACTTGAATGAACTGAGCACTACGGGATTTACACTTTGGACATGAGATTACATCATTGGTGTTCTCAGAAAATGACAGGGTAGCACAGGCAAAATGAATACTTTTAACACAAGTGATAAAGTAGAATATTATTAGGTTAGAACCAAGTGCAAGTTAGCACATCTGTGAGCTTACGAGAAAGGCTTCCTGTATGTCAAAGCTGTACACAAAATGGCTTACCAATTTACCCACTCAGATGATGTTATTCAATCTAATTTTATTGAGTGCCAGTTATATGCCTTTTAAGCAGCCCCAGTTTAATGATGGGAAAAAGGCAAAAGACAGTGGCAATATAATTTTATAAATTCTATGAAAGGAGTGTACATCATGTGTTGTAAGAGTATACGGTAAAGGAGTCTAACCTGGAACAGGTGGGAAAGGGTGTGTGTGTGTGCGTGTGTGAGAGAGAGAGAGAGAGAGGGAGAACCTTGATGGGGTGGGAAAGGATGTGTGTATGAGAGAGAGAGAGAGAGACATCCACACCCACCCATACATACATATATACATCAGGGAAAGCTTTCCAGAAGAAAAAACATGTGAGCTGCTGATGACACATTCTCGCATTTAATTCTCACAAGCCCATCAGGAAATGAGAGATGAGAATATTTCAAACCTAGATTTGATGTCAAAAGCCTGAATTCACAACCATTTCCAGCATTTTGAAAGATGAGCGGTAGCTTGCGGTGGTGAAGTTCAGGTAAGACAGGAAGACCATGCAGCTGAGCAGTATGGACAGAACAGAAGACACGAGGCTGACAGTGGTGAGGGATAAGGCTCAGCAGGAGGTAGGAGTCAAATGATGAGAAAGGGTCTTTTCTGCTAAGGACTCCGGATTTCATTATGATAGGAATGAGAAATCATTGCAATTACATAATTGACATATTTTTCACAACAATCACGTTGGCAGTAGGCTGGTGAGTTGACTGAGGCAGGGGGAATGTTTAGGAAGTTGTAACTGAAATCCAGGCCACAATTACCTAAACCTAAATCTAGAATCTGTGAAAGGGTATGAAGACAGACGATGAAATAAAACATACATTAAGGGAGTAGAAAACCAATAGGACTTGGTAACAGATAAAAGCGTTAAGGAAACAGTCAATAATGACTGAAATTACCAAACTAGATGGACTTTAGTGCTACCGGTTGAAAAAAGGAGTAAGATTTGGGAGCGATCACTGAACAAGTTTTATGCTTCTAGAATGGATGAGCCTGTAGAATGAGGTGAAAATGCTGGGGAGCATCAAGGATAGGGAATAGATTGAAGAAGGAAGCTCTGAAATAAGACTTCAAGGCCGGGGAGACAGGAGGAAAACGTGCGAGAATGTGAAACACCAAAACAGAGACGCTGTAAATCGGAGAGGAGTTAGGTACCACAGTTGGACAAGATTCACCAAGTCCAGCAACCAGAATGTCACTGGAGGCTGGGACAAACATAGATTCTGTGGAGTGGTGCTAAGAGAAACCACACGACACTTGGGTAAGGAGTGAATGGGAGGTGAGCAAGGGGCAAGGTTTTGAATATGCTTGGTTCTTGAGGGAAAGAAAAAGAAGTATCCAAAACTCCGACTCAGTATTGTGAATATCTGAAAAATTGCAATAAATATTTAGCAGTTACTCTACAAGTAATAGGTCTGATTTGTTTAATCTAGAAATTCAATATGTTGGTGTATGAATTTTCAGATCTTGATGCTTGTTCTTTTTAGTTTTATAGAAATTTCCTAGGTGTATATGCAATAATATATTTCATTAATACAAAAACATATTTGATTAACCACAAATGTACATTCCACCGGAATAAAAGTTTATTCAGTTTCTGGTTGAAATAGGTTGAAATGTCTTAAGTTTCTACATTATAAATTGTTAGTAATATTCTGAACATATACACAATATGGGATAGTACAGCTATATACCATTTTTCCTCAAAAACAAAAACTTACTAGAATTAAGAGATAGACTGTTACCGTGAAGAAGTAAACACTTTAAATCAAATTTGAAAAAGATGAAAACTGAACTTTTTTTTCTTTTCCTTTCTTTGGTGGCGGGGAGAGAGGACAGGGATTCCACTGCTTTTTACCTTCTCCAGTTCCAAAATCTGCTGCTTCTGCTCTTCATCCAGACTCTGAGTTTTGCTTTGCAAAAAAGCTCTTTCTTCTTCAAGCTGAGATAATCTCTCATTGGCCCTTGATTTTTCTGATTCTAGATCTTTAATTGTAACCTCCTGGGTCATTTGAGTTGCTTGAAGCATTCCAATATGACCTATGCCCCAAAAAGAAAACCTTCACTTTAAAATCTATTGCATTGTGGTATAAAACAGTTTATATTTAATGACACAGTTGTACTTACTATCTGAGTGAAATAAATAGTCTGCATGTACAAATAGTACTTTGATTTCTTCAGAAATCTGTATAAAATAGAAATACCATGGGAATACTTATCCAAGTAGAATAATTTAAACTAGAAAGAAGTCCATTTTTCCCATATAATGTATTATTTGTTCCAGAAGTACAGGTCTGTGATTCAACAGTCTTACACATTTCACAGCGCTCACCATAGCACATACCCTCCCCAAGGGGGGGAAATCGGAGGGGGAAATGAACCATGAGAGACTATGGACTCTGAAAAACAAACTGAGGATTCTAGAGGGGAGGGGGTGGGAGGATGGGTTAGCCTGGTGATGGGTATTAAAGAGGGCACGTATTGAATGGAGCACTGGGTGTTATACACAAACAATGAATCATGGAACACATCAAAAACTAATGATGTACAAAAACTAATGATGTAATGTATGGTGATTAACATAATAAAATAAAAAAAACCATTATGGTTAAAAAAAAAAGTTGAAAGAACCTAAAAAAAAAAAGAACTCCATTTTCATATCGCTGATGTTGCCCCCAATACCCAGGAATCTTTTTTTTTTTTTTTTTTTTTAAGATTTCCAACTAAACAAGTTGAAGGAGAAGCAACTCCTCAGGGATGTATATAATATCGTTGGGAGTAAAACAGAAGATGTACTGACTAGTACTATGGCACCAAAATGAGTAATCTGTTCTTTTCTAATCTCTTCTTTTTTCAAATTCTCATAAAAGACAAAGAAATCTGTATGTAGGCAGTAAATATGGCAGGCAGCTATTTGGCTGAAACTGAATTGTTTTAGACAAGAGATGTGATAAAGAACTAAGGTGGATTAAGAGACAGATAAGGACAGCGAGGTTATCAAAGAAAAACTAAATGACAACAACAAAAAAGGGAAGGGGCGATGAGAGAGAAAGAGAGATGAACAATGAGTATGAGAAAAAGGGTCTCAGAAAGCTTGTGTTAGGGCAGTGATTCTCAATGTGCTCTGGACCAGCAGACCTGGAGCCCTCACTGGCAATGAAGAACATCCCGGACCTACTGTCTCAGAAGCTCTGAAGCAGGAACCCAGCACCTGTGGTCGCACAAGCCCTTTGGGGTGATTTTCATACACATTAAAGTTGAAAAACTCCTATAGGAGGTTATATGGGATTCGCTGATGAGCCAATCAAATGACATCCTCAGAGAACGAGTTCAAATGGCTTTACCTGGCACAATAAACACTTGGGTATATGACATGGGTCACCACCTCCTCTATTATGGGCTATGAAATGAGCACATCAGCCATAGCAGGATGGGCAACTCAGCTTTAGTGTGTAAAATGACCCCTATTAATAAACCAAATGAAATGAAACATTGTAATTCACATAAAGTTCCAATAATTTAAATACTTTAAAACATATGGGGTTTTTAATTTATTTTATTTTATTTTATTTTTTTAAATTTTTTTTTTTAAAGATTTTATTTATTTATTCATGAGAGACAGAAAGAGAGAGAGAGGCAGAGGGAGAAGCAGGCTCCCAAGGAGCAGGAAGCCCGATGTGGGACTCGATCCCAGGACCCCGGGACCATGACCTGAGCCGAAGGCAGACGCTTAACCATCTGAGCCACCCAGGCGCCCCATATGGGTTTTTTTAAACATATGTTTTTAAAGAACAAAAAACCTTTTAGAAAGAATGCTTCATTGTTCTTTTAGTGAATGATTTATTGCTATCTCTTAATTTTTCTATAAATATATATTCCTAAAAATAAGTTATCATTTGCTTATCTAACTTATGATTAAGAAGAAATTAGAGTCCTTTAACATGTTTAGAGTCTAAATAATTTTAAAGTATGAGAAGAAAAAGCAAATTTTGTCTTGAATTAACATTTTACTGTTGGTTTTAGCTGAGGAATATACCAAGAACTGTGGTCGCACATACTAGCTTTGAGGACAAGGTCTGAAGCTTGTTGTTGTAAATGTTCTCTGGCTGCGGCTAGCTCACTCTCCACTTCTTTGTGCTTGCTCAACAAGGCCATCTCTCCCTCCTTGGCATCATCAAGCTGTTTCTGAAGAACCTAAGAATGATCAAATAGCCATTATTAAAATGCAAGAATGATGCTGAGCTAATTAGCTAAGCTAATGATGCTAATTCACTTAAATTACAAGCATCAACTTTCTCTTATTCAAAAGTCACAGTTAATAATACCTACTTTTAAATCTGTTTTGATAACACTTATAACTTATCTTCATAAATCGTATGACTCAATCATGAAAGACTATTCTACCCCTTCTAATCCACTCAATACTGCACAGATACTAAAAACAGCCTTGAAATTTTCTATGCCAATAAAACAAAATTTGTAGGGACTTCGTGGCTTTTTTTTCAAACATGTGCCATATGCCTATTTAATTCAGGTTTATAAAGCAATCAATTTTTTGTTCATTGTCTGGGCAGATCATTATTAATGAAGGTAAAGGAGAAAACACCATTAAACCCAAAGCCCAATATTTTAACTCTCCCAAGCCACTTGTGAAAAATATTAACATGTTATTTCAATAAAATCCTTTCATAATCAGTAAGATTTTAAGTTATCTTTATGGGCCTTTAATATCTGAAGTTAGAGTTGGAAATAATAACTACAGAGTAGTAAAAATTACCCCTTTATGGATTTTCTCACAAAGGAAAAGTAGGAGAAAGCAAAATGGAAAAAAAAAAGTTAAAGTAGTCTAATTGGAAAGAGAAAGACAAAACTGGGGGGAAAAATCTGTATGTTGAATGTGACATGCTTTACTTACCTGAACGCTGTTCTCTGCTGTAACAAGTGCTATCTGAAGCTTTTGGCATTTGTCACGAAAACTTCCAGCTTCATCCTGTACCATCTGTAACTCTGTCTTTAATTTTCCTATGGTTTTTCGTAAAATTGCTTCTTGTCCCTGAAATTCTTTTCTAAGATCAGCTTCCTTTTCTTTGCTAGCTTGTAGGCTTTCTGCTGTAAAAAGCTGTGACCTTTTCAAAGTATCAAGCTCATGCTCATAAAAGGACTGAGCTTTATTCAACTTGCCTTCATAATCCTCAATGAGCTTTTTCTGTTCAAGTCTTAGCTCTTCCAGTGTTTGGTTTAAAGTCTCCACCTCCATCCTGTGCAGCTCCTCTGCCTTCTCCTGCCCTTTACTGACCGAGGCGCTGTGATCCTGCTGTGACTTCAACAGCTCTTGGATCTCCCGTCTGTGAGCAGTTCGCAAATCTTCCAATGCCAAGCGTTTGTCTTTTTCGAACTGTACCTGGAGTTGTCCAAAACTCCGTAATCTTTCCTCAAATTTCCTTCTAATCTCTTCAACCTCTCTAGACATGGTTACTATGCGTTGGACATGCTGGGCTTCTGCACAAAGTTGCATGTCCTCAACTCTCTGCTTATAAGCTTCAAATTCTGTCAAAGCCTGCTGCTTCATTTTTATGTGATCTTCTAATGATGCTTCTAAAACCTGAATCTTTCTCTTAAGGTCTAACTCCTCTGTCACTTTGCTTTTATACTGCAGTATTTTTTCTCTTGTTTCTGCAAGAATCTGTTGGATTTCTTCTTCATGAGCATCTTTGAGGGCTTGGATTGCAGATTCATGCTCATCATTTTTAGTGTTTAAAGCATATATTACCTGCATGATTTTGAAAAAGGGAGAAGAAATTCAGCAAACCACGTTCTTTTCTTACTGGAAGTTAATTCTTTCATTTGGACTGATATTATTCAACACACATAATATTGGCTATGGTAAATACTAAATACTGAAGCTTCATGCATCGTTTTGGATTCATAGATTGATTTACTTGGCTAGTTTTACCTTAGTCCAACCTTAAAAGTTGCACCGGAAGACTTCACTACAAATCAGTGAGGAGAAAAGAGACAAAGGAGGCCCCGTGGCCTAGAAGAAAGGAGTTTTCCATATGGCTCAGTCTAGCTTGGGGGTGAGGGTCAGGAGAAAAGCCTCAGAGTAAGTATCTGCCCTACACAAGTGTCCCAGAGGAAGAGACGCTTTGCATCTAGGCCCTAACTCTTCCTAAAGGCCTCTTTCAACTGTTTAATGTCTGGTAGGTTCTAAATTTAGAGATTTTCTTTTCTAATTCCCCTATGGTCTGTTTTTAAGGCTAATCCTCTTATCTTCAAGTTCCTAGTCGTCTCCTTACAAAATCCAATTCATACTTTTCTGCTCACAAATCAAACACTGTAGTTTTACTCACTCCCTAATTTTTCCTGTCTCCAGGCAAGCCAGGTCCCTAGAGCCAGAGTGTCCTGGGTACAGGTCTTTATTTTCATTTTAGTCCTTGGATTTTAGTGATTCCATTAAGATTTCCCCGACCTTAATTCCAAATGACAACATAGTCCCTTTATAGTAATGCTCCCATTCTTGCATGTTCTTTGATACCCCCCATCATACCACTGTAGTCAAATAGTACAATATTCATGACTATTACTTAAGGCTTAGAGATGCACCCACTTTCTTCTGAAGTAAAAAGAAATGAACACTATACAATCCAACTATCCAGAAGCTAAAAATCAGTGTCCTGGAGCTTTGCTCATTTTAATGTGATCTTATTCTGGCTTTAGAAATGTATTCCAGCACCAAGAGCCAGAAACTGCCATGAAGATGCAAAAGCATTGCCATTTGTGTAGAGAATTTGTTTACGTAGTCTGAGGCAATGGAGACAGACTCCCTGGCTCTTCACATACCCTGATAAGGCTAGATCCCACTGCTAAATCTAGGCAGGCACCTGCCTGGCTTATAGCTGTACTTATGCAAGGAGAAGACACATTGGAGACTTAACCCCACTGCAGGGGCTTCACTCTTTCCACACAGGGCCCTGTCTTCCAGAATCAATTCCCTACCCATATATTCACTTGGTCTGCTATATTTTGTGAGATGTAATCATAACAAAGGCGAAAAGACTGAGAGATGGCAAGACCCCATTATTCTTGCCAGCTACTTCTCCTGCTAGCTACCTCCAAAGGAAAATATGTGCAACAGAGGGAAATAAATGCTTATTTATAGTTACTCTTGTTTTTTTTTTTTTAAATAACTCTAATTCCAAATCTCAGGTTATGTCCCTAAGGAGCTAGCAAAGATCCCCATGGAAGACTCCTTTCATTTACACATTTAAGCTTAAAGGTAGCTTATAACCCAAGAAAGTTGGTGGTCTCCTACAACCCTCCCCCAGGGTCATACCTGCCTAGCATGTGGATGCCCAGAAAAGGCTAAAAGAGACACTAGGGAAAAACACACCAACCAGCTGGAAAGAAGTCCATTTGCTAGAGTGCTACAGGCCACAGGTCTGAGACCTTCCCAGGGCAGTCTGTGTGCATCCCTTATCTATCATATGAGGCACGTGGAAGGAAAAGAGATAATGCAAAGAGAAGGAATCCCTAGAGAAAAACAAGTCACACTTTCCTCATTTTATCCCAGGCAATGATCTTGAAAAGGACCACTTTTGGTGGGATTCCACATAACTGGGGATGAAACTGGGGATGAAACTCCCTCAGCCTACCACTCGCCCCCTGCTTGTGTGCTCTGTCAAATGAATAAATAAAATCTTCTAAAAATATAATAAACTTCTTTTTTAAAAAAGATTTTATTTATTTATTTATTTATTTATTTATTTATTTATTTATTTATTTATAGAGAGTGAGAGCACAAGCAGGGAGGGAGGAGGAGGGAGAAGCAGGCTTCCTGCTGAGCACGATCCCAGGACCCCGGGATCATGACCTGAACCGGAGGCAGATGCTTAACTGACTGAGCCACCCAGGTGCCTCTAAATACTCTTCTCTTTTTTCTAATACTTCATTTCCTTGCAGTCTTTGAAGGGTCATCTCAAGTCCTGTATCCTTTAATAAGTCTTCCAAGACCACCCAAATCCATGGGAATCTGTCTTTCTTTAAATCCAGTACCTCCATTTCCTTACCACCACTCAGTCCTGAAACTCAGTAAACGTTCAATTGATTGAATTTGGGGGTCTTGACAACAGTGTCGGAAAGCTGTGCGAGTATGTTAGAGAGCCTAGAAAAATAGCTGACGATATAAAAGCACAGTAGCATACAAAATGAAAGCATTAAGTTAAAAAGAATAGAATTTAAGTAAATAAAACAGCTTACAAATAATAGGGAAACAGTATGGTGAAGAGCTCTATTTCACTTGATATTCTAATTCAGGGGTCAGCAAACTGGGACCTGCAGGCCCAATATGGCTGTTGCCTGTCTCTGTAAATAGTTTTATTGGAGCACAGCTATTCCCCTTTGCATATGGATAGCCTACAGTTGCTTTCCCACTACAACAGCAAAGTTGAGGAGTTGTAAAAAAGAGACCTTACTGGGCGCCTGGGTGGCTCAGTCGGTTAAGCGACTGCCTTCGGCTCAGGTCATGATCCTGGAGTCCCGGGATCAAGTCCCACATCAGGCTCCCTGCTCGGTGGGGAGTCTGCTTCTCCCTCTCCCCCTCCCCCTGCTTGTGTTCCCTCTCTCGCTGTGTCTCTCTCTGTCAAATAAATAAATAAAATCTTTAAAAAAAAAAAAAAAGAGACCTTACTACTGACTCCTGTTCTGATGATATACACATGCTATCTTATCAGCCAAAAATAAAAAATACCTGAATTTGCAGTAGCTTTGTTTAGTCTCAAATAGTCCAGGGTTCTGACCACAACAACTCACACATTAAGAAAACCAATTATTTGATTCTGAAGCTATATTATATAAAAGAAATACAATATTCTACTGGCCATATAACAATATCTTCAGGACAACAATGTTAAAATAAAGTTTCTAAAAACTTAAAAAGGAACAATAAAAGGATGCCAAGCATAATAACAAATTAATAGTGCTTTTATTTTATTTTTTTAAAGATTTCATGTATTTATTTGAGAGAGAGAGGGAGAACACAGAGGGAGAGTGAGAAGGAGAAGCAGGCTCCCTGCTGAGCAGGGAGCCTGATGTGGGGCTCGATCCCAGGACCGAGATCATGACGTGAGCCGAAGGCAGACACTTAACCGACTGAGCCACCCAGGCGCCCCGATAGTGCTTTTATTTTTTTAAAAAGATTTTATTTATTTATTTGAAAGAGACAGAGAGAATACAAGAGGGGGAGAGGGAGAAGCAAGCTTCCTGCTGAGCAGGGAGCCCAGTGCGGGGCTCGGTCCCAGGACCCTGGGACCATGACCTGAGCCAAAGGCAGACGCTTAAGTGACTGAGCCACCCAGGGGCCCCAATAGTGCTCTTAAATGACCATTTAAAATATACCACTATTTAATGATACTATTTTTAAATGAGAATGCTATATATGAATTTTCGAGTTAACATTAACAAGATGTAGTATCCTCTATTCACTTTTCTACATAATTACAAAGGTAACCATTTTAAAGTATCTTTCTCTGATTAATTACTATTTCTCAAACCAAAGAAACAGAAATGTTGTAGATTCTTTGAACACATAGAAGATATGACTTGAAGTAATAGAATTGATCCAAACCGGATTTTTGACCCTAGGTAAGATAACTTAATTTCTCCAAGCTTCAAGTTTCTCAAATATTAAATAGAGATATTTATTCTATTCTAGTGACATTGTTATAAGATCAATCTATCACTGACATTTAAAAAATGATGTTATACAAAGATTTTTCAAAAAATATAAAGCACTATAAGATGGTAAACCGTTTTTATTAGTTGTATCATTTACTGACAGAATGAGACTAATTTTAGAAGAAACTTCGGTAAGTGATAATAATCACCCATAAAACTGGCTATTATTTTCCACACAGGAAAAGGAAAGTCTCTAATGTCTCTTTTCATAAACTATTTTAAAAGACATTAAGAGCCACCTGCAGTTTTTCTGGAACTATGAACATTCAGAGAATGGGACAGTACAATCATTTCAGCAATTTCATGTAATTTCACAGTGCCATTTTATGCCAATAATGCATAATTTAACTATATATTCCATGATAAATAAGGAATAGTTAGAATTTTTACTTTTTCTATGAAGATTTTCAGATAATCTTACCCACGGATAAAATAAAAACAATTCTATGTCCTAGTTTTTAAAATGCTACTTAGGGAACAACAAATTTTTTCTGAAATAGTTCTCACTGTTGACTGCTATGGACCGAATTGTGTCCATCTCCTTCCCTGAACAAAATTCATCTATTGAAGCCTGAGCTGCCGTTATGACGGTATTTGGAGATGGGGCCTTTGGGACATAATTAAATTTAGACAAGATTGTGAGGGTGGTGTCCTCATGATGGGATCAGTGCCTTCATAAGAGACACTGGAGAGCTTGCTTCCTTTCTCTTTCAGCCATGTGAAGATACAGTGGGAAGGTTTATGGTTCTTTGTCATGGCAGACTGAACTAATACATTGGCAATATATAAATATGTTCCCACTAAAATCTAACTCATTACTAATAAAGTACTTTCATTGAAAAGTGTGTGTATATTAGCTTAAAATGTTAAGCTAAATTGTTGCATGTTATACCAACAGTTTTAACACTGTTAAAGTAACAGAATCATTGAATAAATGATGGTAAATTCATACAATGTAGTATCGTGAAGCCATTAAAATGCACATCTTATTTAGAAGAATATTTCATAATATAAGAAAAAGCCTATAAGAGACCATAATGCTGTATCAATAAGATCCAATCTTATAGAGGGAAAAATGTGTGTATGTGTGTGCAGATACATATTAAAGGTATGTAAAGAAATAAACCAAATTTTAATTGGAGATATTCAGTATTTCTGAACCTTCAATAATGAATATATGTTACTATTACAGTTAGAAAACATTAAACCCTTTTAAAAGATTAACATTAATTATGCTAAAATAATAATCAATACTCATTTTAGAAAAACCTAACAATCAAACTGAAAGGGAAAATTAAAGAAACATTCATTAATTACCAACAGATACCCTGAAAATTTCCTTAAAAATCACCCACTGTGGGTGCCTGGGTGGCTCAGTTGGTTAAGTGACTGCCTTCGGCTCAGGTCATGGTCCCAGAGTCCTGGGATCGAGTCCCACATCGGGCTCCCGGCTCAGCGGGGAGCCTGCTTCTCCCTCAGACCCTCTCCCCTCTCATGCTGTTTCTCTCTCTCTCTTTCTCTCAAATAAATAAATAAATAAAATCTTTAAATAAATAAATAAATAAATAAAAATCACCCACTGAAATAAAACATTTATAAAAGTCATTCTTAAATTTTTTAAAGAATATTGAATGTTAATCATTTTACTTACAAGAAAGAACATGTATTTTGAGAAAATTTTTATTTGTTTTTTTTTTTTTTAAGATTTTTTATTTATTTGACAGAGAGAGACACAGCGAGAGAGGGAACACAGGCAGGGGGAGTGGGAGAGGGAGAAGCAGGCTTCCCCGCAGAGCAGGGAACCCGATGTGGGGCTCGATCCCAGGACCCCGGGATCATGACCTGAGCCAAAGGCAGACGCTTAACGACTGAGCCACCCAGGCGCCCCTTGAGAAAATTTTTAAAAATCCAATTACCTAGTTAAAATTTGATAACATACTTTGACGGTCAATTCCTACTTCATTTATTCTTCCCTTCAGCAAAAATATATTGCACACCTGCTATGTGCCAAGACCTATAACTGGCACAGTAAACACAACTGTGAACTGAATGCACATACATGGTATTTGCTCTCATGCTGCTTGGTAGAGACAACCTTAAAGAAATATTTACTCCAGGGCGCCTGGGTGGCTCAGTTGGTTAAGCGACTGCCTTCGGCTCAGGTCATGATCCTGGAGTCCCGGGATCGAGTCCCGCATCGGGCTCCCTGCTAAGCAGGGAGTCTGCTTCTCCCTCTGACCCTCCTCCCTCTCCTGCTCTCTCTCTCTCATTCTCTCTGGCTCAAATAAATAAATAAAATCTTTAAAAAAAAAAAAGAAATATTTACTCCATTAGTCAAAGTAAAATTTCAGTAAGTTACACAAAGGAGAATACAAAATGAGTCTTTGCAAGGGGTGGGAGTGACAATGGTAATGTAGGAGTTTCCCCTTATTCTGAGTGAAATGCTTACTTTATCTTAACCAGAATCTCTTCATTTAGTGAGAATTTTAAGCGGGAAGCTATAGAGAGAGAATCCTGGGCCAAAGGCTCAGTAAGAGCAGAAGGCACAGAGATGGAAAAAGCACAGGACTCTGTGAAGGGAAAAATGGGTTCCAGAGCTGGAAGGGTAGACATGCTCACACTGCAGAGGTACTTGTAGCTGTTGGGCTGAATGGGATCCAGAGGGAAGAAACTACTGAGAAAGAGTGAAAAAGACTGAGGACCAGGCCTTGGACAGGTTCAGGGGTGGTAGGGAGGATGAGGACCCACAGACAGAGGCATCGTCCTGGAGAGATGAGGACCTTTAGACGAAGGACCAAGGTCTAAGAAGCAAGGGATGGACAGTAGATCTCGTCGAAGGCTGCCCAAAAATCAAGAAAAATGAGGACTCAAAGCCTCTGCATTCAGAACCTAAATCTCAGAAGTAGGTCTTTGAGAGCACATTTGGTAGAATGGGGCGGGAAGAGCTGGAGGGTAAGTGGCAAAAGTGGGTGAGGGGATGGTAAGTGAATGGAGGCAGTCCACTAGTAGAGAAAAAACTCCAAGAAATTGTGGGTAAGAGAAACAACTAGGGACAACTAGGAGGCAGCAGAATCCAGGGAGAGTGCTTTTTTTTAAAAGAGGGACTGAAAATGTGAACCAGGAAGGGTCAACTATGGAACCGAAGTCATGGAGAAAGGCGAAGGTCAGGATTCCCCAGCACAGGTGGAAAGACTGGTGTTGGCTCCGAGTAGGAAAAAGTCCTCCAAGAGAGCAAAGCTGAAGACTGAGGTTTTAGGTAGAGAGAGCGGGAAGATGGACAACTACTTTCTGATGGCTTCACACTCCTCCATAATTGGGAGATGAAATCATCCTCATAGAGCACAGGAGCCGTCAGCACCTTCTCCCCACTGGCCGTAGACAATGCTACTAATGTTACTAGTAAGGCCAGTCCCAGTCTTCCCAGTACGTCTCACTGAGGACAGACTCAGACGCACAGCAACCGTGAGCAGATCCTCCTCCTCACTGCTCCTCCAAATGTTTTCCTGCCAGTCTCAATCTTGATTTTTTGCTTATTTGAAAATTCTGGAAACTTGTTTACTTTCCCTTTCTTATCAATGTCAGAGACAGAAAACGTACCAACAGGAGAGAGAGAGAGAGAGAGGAGGGAGGGAGAAAGGATTTACCCTCGAGTACATAAGCACTATATGAAGCACAAGGAAACTTATGAAGTAATAAAAGAGCAATCTCAGATTAATTGAAAAAAGATCCTGTACATTTGAAACGAACGAAGAATATGCTTTTATTATTAAACACTCAGTTCTTCTAACTGAGCTACTCACCAAAAAGCCACTTCGAGCCTTAAGAAAACTTCTCAAAAATAGTGGATTCTTGCACTCTGCCATGCAGCATCTATCCTATCTGTTCCAGAGCAGTAACACGGACCATTGCTCTATGCCACCGTTTATATTCAAAAGTACTCCCAGACCAGCTGTATACATAAAATTTTCACAAATTATCAAATATTACCGATGAACTCTATGTGGCTTATTAGGGAATCTAATGTTTCTGTGAAATGGTTCATCTTTTGAAGCTGGCATATTATTAGCATACTTAGCTATATAAGGGCATGTTAATAAAATGTGTTTAAGACTTCTTCTCAGGATCTTGAGGTCACCTTCTCCCATGGACACTCTGATGTAACAACTACATATATGCAACTAACTCTGAAAATGACCTGAAGACTGGCAGAACAGACCTTCCACAACTAATCATAGAGAGGAAGCCACATCGAAAAGGGTAGGAGGGGCATAGGCGTGGCTGAGAACCAAACCCCTCTGTGAAACTAACCACAAACAGGAGGGACGCCACAAGCACAAAGAAGCGAGAGGATCAGACCCCACACCAGGCACTCTAGGCACTAGGGACCCGTACTAGGAATACAAGTCCCTATAACACCTGGCTTTGAAAACCGATGAGCCTTAACTTTGGGAGTTTTAAAATTCAGTGAGCTAAGGGTGGCTCAGTTGGTTGAGCACTGACTCTTGGCTTTGACACAGATCATGATCTCGTGGTTATGGGATCAAGCCTTGTGTCAGGCTCTGCGCTCAGTGCAGTCTGCTTCATATTCTCTCTCCCTCTCCCTCCTGCTCTCTAATAAATGAATAAAATCTTAGGAAAAAAAAGAAAAAAGAAAAAAAAATCAGCGGGCTTAACTCCAGGAGAGCTGAAGGGCAATAGGAAACTGGGTCCCCATCCTTAAAGAGCCAGTATAATAACTAACTCAACCAGAGACACAGCACCAATGCTATACATGAAGGTTTATTTACTAATCTCAGAACGGGCACTGGAGGGGCAGGGATGTTCAGATTTCTCCAGGAATAATAGTGCTGACAGGCACCATTTCTCTTCCCCTCCCCCAGCCTAGATAACTGGACACTTGCTGGAGCCAGACTAACACTCTCCATCGATGTTGTTAGCACTGCGTTCTCTGGGAACCCACCTCAGCAGGCATCCTCCAAAGTAGCTTCTGCCCCATCACTCCCTACAAGCAGCCCTAGCAGGGACGTGTGCCACCCTAAAGTTTTACTCCTACTCGGAGGAGAGGGGGAGATGGAACCCAGCACATCAGCATGTCTACAGATCCAGCAGCTGAGCCTCTTAGCTGCCCACACAGGGAGCAAGCCCTGTTAACCTCTATGCCTGTAGTTATGGCAGAGAGGCTAACTGTAGATAAATAGCCTGACCCCAACCTCACCCACCAATGAGCTCTAGGCAACCTGAGAGAGGCCTTTCAACTGTGTGGGGACCAAACCCTGCCCAATATTCCCACAGTAGGAAAAGCAGGTCAGTGAAGCGATCTGGGCTGCAGGCAAACACGGCTCAGTCACAACAGTAGGGGACACACAGCCCACAGAGGAGACACTCAGTGGAAAACCTCATTCTGGTACCAGCGGGTACTGCATTACAGGACACCACAGACCTCTTTTACACAAAGTCACTACTTTCAAGACCAGGAGACATAGCTGACCTCCCTAATACATAGAAACAAACACAGAGAGTTAGACAAAATGAGAAGACAGAGGAATACTTTCCAAATAAAAGAATGAGACAAAACCACAGTAAAAGAGCTAAGTGAAATGGAGATAGGCAATATGACTGATAAAGAATTCCAAGTAATGGTCATAAAGATACTCAGTGGACTTGAGAAAAGAGTGGAGGGTCTCAGTGAGAACTTCAACAAAGAGATAGAAAATATAAAAAGGAACCAGTCAGAGAAGAATTAAGTAACTGAAAAAAATCACCGGAGAATGAATAGCAGACTAGAGGAAGCACAAGAACGGATCCACACTCTGGAAGACAGTGTATGGGAAACAACCAAGTTGAAGAGCAAAAACAAAAAAAATATAATAAAGAATGAAAACAGGTTAAAGCAACTCAGTGACAACATCAAGCATAGTAGCATTCACTTGACAGGGATCCCAAAAGGAGAAGAGAGAAAGAAGGGGGCAAAAAACTTATTTGAAGAAACAGTAGCTGAAAATTTCCCTAATCTGGGGAAGGAAACAGACATTCAGGTCCAGGAAGTACAGACAGTCCCTAACAAGATGAACCCAAGGAGGTCCACTCAAAGACACATAATAATTAAAATGGCAAGCTGTAATGATAAAGAGAGAATTTTAAAGCAATAAAAGATAACAATTACATACAAGAGAAACCCCATAAGGCTACCAGTTGATTTTTCAGCAGAAATTTTGCAGGCCAGGAAGGAGTAGGATATTCATTTGCAGGCCAGGAAGGAGTAGGATATTCAAAGTACTGAAAGAGAAAAACCTGCAACCAAGAATACTCTACCCAGCAAGGTTAAATGTAAATAGAGGAAATGCTCCAAAAGACACAGGGTGACTGAATGGATTAAAAAAAAAAAAAAAGGACCCAGCTATATGCTGCCTACAAGAGACTTATTTCAGATCTGAAGAAACAAACAGACTAAAAGTGAAGCGATAGAAAAATGGAAGCAAAAAAACCCCAACACACAAAAAAACACAAAAGTCAGGTGGTAATATTTGTATCAGACAAAATAGACTTTAAGACAAAGACTGTAAGCCAGAGACAAAGAGAGGCACTACATAATGATAAAGGGATCAATCTAACAAGAGGATATGACAACTGTAAATGTCTATGGATCCAAGATAGGAGCACCTAAATAGAAAACAACAGACATAAAAGGAGAAATTGACAGCAATAAAATAATAGTAAGGGATGGTATATTTACATCAATGGATAGATCATCTAGACAGAAAATCAATAAGGAAACAGTGCTTTAAATGATACATTACACCAGATGGACCTAACAGATACATACAGAACTTTCCATACCCAAACAGCAGAATACACATTCTTTTCAAGTGTGCATGGAATATTCTCCACGTTAGGCAACAAAACAAGCTTCAATAAATTTAAGAAGACTGAAATCCTATCAAGCATCTTTTCCAACCACAAAAGTATGAAACTAGAAATCAATTACCAAAAACAAAACAAAACAAAACAAAACCTGGAAGGAACACAAACACACGAAGTCTAAACAACATGCTACTAAACAACCAATGGGTCAACCAACAAATCAAAGAGGAGACCAAAAATACACGGAAACAGATGAAAATGAAAACACAATGGTCCAAAATCTTTGGGATGCAGCAAAAGCAGTTCTAAGAAGGAAGTTTATAACATAAACTTGAGGCCTACCTCAAGAAACAAATCTCAAATAAATAACCTAACCTTACACCTGAGGTAGCAAGAAAAAGAAGAAAAACAAAGCCCAAAGGTAGTAGAAAGTAGGAAATAATAAAGATTAGATCAGAAATAAACAAAACAGAGACTAAAAAAACAATTGAAAAGATCAATGAAACCAAGAGCCAGTTCTTCAAAAAGATCAACAAAATTGATAAACCCGTGGCCAGCCTCATCAAGAAAAAAAGATAAATAGATAAATAAATCAGATACAAAACAGGAAACTGACAGCACAGAAATACAAAGGATGGTAAAAGAATATTATAAAAAAACTATATGCCAAGAAATTGGACAATCTAGAAGAAAGAGATAAATTCCTAGAAACATACAATCTTCTGAAACCAAATCAGGAAGAAATAGAAAATCTGAACAGACCAATTACTTTTAACAAAATTGACTGGGTAATTAAAAAATTCCCAACAAACAAAAGTCCAGGACCAAATGGCTTCAGAGGTAAATTCTACCAAACATTTACAGAAGAGTTAATACCTATTTTTCTCAAACTATTCCAAAAAAATAGAAAAGGACAGAAAAGTTCCAAATTTATTCTAAGAAGACTGCATTATTCTGATAGCAACACCAGACAGACACTAGAAAAGAAGAGGACTACAGGCTAATATCTCTGATGAACACAGATACAAATATCCTCAAGAAAGTATTAGCAAATCAAATTCAACAATACACTAAAAAAAAAAAAATCATACACCATGATCAAGTGGGATTTATTCCAGGGATGTAACAGTGGTTCAGTATTTGCAAAATCAATGTTATATATCATATTAACATGAAGAAGGATAAAAATCTCAATAGATGCATCTCAACTGATGCAGAAAAAGCATTTAACAAAATTTAACACCCATTCATGATTTAAAAAAAAAAACAAACTCTCAACAAACCAGGCTTAGAGGGAATATACCTCAACAGAATAAAGGCCACATATGACATCTACAGCTAACATCATACTCAGTGGTGAAAAACTGAAAACTTTTCCTCCAAGATCAGTAACAAGACATGGATGTCCACTCTCACTGCTTTTATTCAACATAGTACTAGAAGCCCTAGTCACAGCAATCAGATGAGAAAAAGAACTAAAAGGAATCCCAAATGATAAGGAAGAAATAAAACTGTCACTATCTGCAGATGACATACTATATATAGAAAGCCCGAGAGACTCCACGAAAAACCTATTAGAACAAATATATGCATTCAGTAAAGTTGTCAGCTACAAAATTAATACACAAAAATCTGTTGCATTTCTACATACTAAAAATGAAATAGCTGAAACAGAAATTAAGAAAAGAAGCCCATTTACAATTGTGCCAACAAGAATAAAATATCTAGGAGTAAATTTAACCAAGGAGGTAAAAGACCTATACTCTGAAAACTGTAAGACACTGATGAATAGAAAGGAAGATGATACAAATGGGAAGGTATACTATGCTCATAGACTGGAAGATTATCATTAAAATGTCCATCGTACCCAAAACAATCCACAGATTCAATGCAACCCCTATCAAAATACCAGTAAGTATTTTCACAGAATCAGAACAAATACTACTAAAATTTGTAAAGAACAACAAAAGATCCCAAATAGCCAGGGCATTCTTGAGAATGAAGAACAAAGTTGGAGGTATCACAATCCCAGATTTCATGATACACTCAAAGCTATAATAATCAAACTAGTATGGTACTGGCACAAAAAACAGACACACAGAATAATGGTACAGGAGAGAGAGCCAAGAAATAAACCCATACCTATATGATCAATTAGTACAGGACAAAGGAGGCAAGAATATACAAAGGGAAAAGACAGTCTCTTCAATAAATGGTGCTAGGAAAACTGGACAGCCATATGTAAAAGAATGAAATGAGACCACTTTCTTACACCATATACAAAAATAAACTCAAAATGGATTAAAGAGTTAAATATAAGACTGAAACCATAACACTCCTAAAAGAAAACAGGCAGTAATCTCTTGGACACTGACCTTAGCAATGTATTTATAGATATGTCTCCTTAGGTAAGGGAAACAAAAGCAAAAATAAACTATTGGGATTACACCAAAATTAACAACTTTTGCACAGCAAAGGAAACCATAAAACGAAAAGGTAACCCAGTGACTGGGAGAAGATATTTGCAAATGACATATACCATAAGGGGTTAATAACCAAAATATATAAAGAATTCATACAATTCAGCAACAACAACAACAACAACAAACACCAAACAATCCAATTAAAAAATGAGCAGAGGACCTGAATAGACATTTCTCCAAATAAGACATACAGATGCCCAGTAGACACAGGAAAAGATGCTCAACATCACTAATCACCAGGAAAATGGAAATAATCAAGCCACTATGAGATATCGAGTCAGAATGACTAGTATTAAAAAGACAAGAAATAAGTGTTGGTGAGGATGTGGAAAAGGAATCTTTGTGCACTGTTGGTGGGAATAGAAATTGGTGCAGCCACTGTGGAAAACAGTATAGAGGTTCCTTAAAAATTTAAAAATAGGAGGTTGGAGGGGGATGAGGTAACTGAGTGATGGGCATTAAGGAGGGTACTTGATGGAATGAGCTCTGGGTGTTATATGCAACTGATAAATCACTAAATTCTACCTCTGAAACTAGTAATATACTATATGTTAATTAAATTGAATTTAAATTAAAAATTAAAAAAAAAGAAAAACAGAACTATCATATAATCTTTTAATTCCACTACTGGGTATTTACCTGAAGAAAACAAAAACACAAATTCAAAAAGATATATGTACCCCTATGTATATCGCATCATTATTTACAATAGCCAACATACAGAAGCAACCCAAGTGTCCATGATAGATGGATAAATAAGATGTGATACATACACAAAATGGAATTTTACTCAGCCATAAAAACAAATGAGATATGAGAAACAAACTGAGGGTTCTAGAGGGGACGGGGGTGGGGGGATGGTTAGCCTGGTGATGGGTATTAAAGAGGGCACGTTCTGCATGGAGCACTGGGGGTTATACGCAAACAATGAATCATGGAACACTACATCAAAAACTAATGATGTAATGTATGGTGATTAACATAATAATAAAAAAATTAAAACAAAACAAAAAAACAAATGAGATCTTGCCATTTGTGACACAAAGGGACCTAATGGGTATTATGGTAAGCAACATAAGTCCGACAAAAAAAGACAATTACCATATGATTTCACTTAAATGTGCCATCTAAAAAACAAAACAGGGGTGCCTGGGTGGCTCAGTGGTTAAGCGTCTGCTTTCGGCTCAGGTCATGATCCCGGGGTCCTGGGATCAAGCCCCACATCAGGCTCCCTGCTCGGCGGGAAGCCTGCTTCTCCCTCTCTCACTCCCCCCTGCTTGTGTTCCCTCTCTCGCTGTGTCTCTCTCTGTCAAATAAATAAAATAAAATCTTTAAAAAAATAAATAAATAAAAATTAAAAAAACAAAACAAGACAAATGGGGGCACCTGGCTGGTTCAGCTGGTAGAGCATGCGACTCTTGGTCTCGGGGTTGTGGGTTCGAGCCCCACATTGGGTGCAGAGATCCCTTAAAAAAATAAAATCTTAAAAAATAATTTAAAAAAATAAAAAACAAAACAAATGAATGAACAAACACACAAAAATAGACTCTTGGGGTGCCTGGGTGGCTCAGTGGGGTGAGCTACCAACTCTTGATTTCGCAACCCTGATTGCGATCTCAGGGTCATGAGATGGAGCCCCACGTTGGGCTCTGCGCTGAGTGTGGGGTCTGCTTGAGATTCTCTTCTTCTTCCTCTCTCCCTTGCCCCACTCACACACATGCTCTCGTGCTATATCTCTAAAATAAATAAGTAAAATCTTAAGAAGAAAAAAAAAAGATTTTTAATACAGAGAACAAGCTGGTTGTTGCCACAGGGTAGAGTATTAGGCGGGTGGGCAAAATAAAGGGGATTAAGAGGTACAAACTTACACTTATAAAATAAATAAGCCCTAGAGATGTAAAGTAAAGGGAATACAGCCAGTAATATAAAAACACTCTATGGTAACAGACGGTAACTACACTTGTGTGAGCACGGAGTAATGTATAGAATTGTCAAATCAATATGTTTGTATACCTGTAACTAATTAACATATTAATTATACTTCAATTTTAAAAACACTTTCTTTTAGGGGCACCTGGGTGGCTCAGTCAGTTAAGTGTCTGCCTTCAGAATCGAGTCCCACATCAGGGTCCCTACTCAGTTGGGAGCTTGCTTCTCTCTCTCCCTGTGCCCCTCCTCCCTACTTGTATTCTCTCTCTCTCAAATAAATAAATAAAATCTTTAAAACAAAAAACTTTTTCTTTTAGAGGTGATTAAATTGCACAAATCCCTCCATATTTTCTTACCTATTCTATCGGTAATAATAGCATGTATTTTCGCAGCCTAGGTTACAGGCTTAATCATTGCAGTGTAAGAAAAGAAACAGTTTAAAAATAAACTATAGGTTTATAGAACTCAATTCAAGAACTAGTCCCAAGTAGGGGTGCCTGGGTGGCTCAGTCATTAAGCGTCTGCCTTTGGCTCAGGTCATGATCCCAGAGTCCTGGGATCGAGCCCCGCATCGGGTTCCCTGCTCCGCGGGAAGCCTGCTTCCCCCTCTCCCACTCCCCCTGCTTATGTTCCTGCTCTCGCTGTGTCTCTCTCTGTCAAATAAATAAATAAAATCTTTAAAAAAAAAAAAAAACTAGTCCCAAGTAGCCCATGTAGCAGAATGGATACAAGGAAAAAATAAAAACTAGGAAGTCACAAATGAGCATGCATCCTAAAGAAAAAAAAGCAAGAAGCAAAACACACAGAACATCACTTAGTGTAAAATAAATGTCTGAAAAAGAAAACCCCTAACTCAGCACCAAACATGTGCACTCACATGCATGTGCATGCATGCATGCGCGCATGCACACACACACATACACACCACACATTTTCTTTGTCTGAACCATCTCAAAATAAGTTGCAGATATCAGGACTAATGACCTCTAATTTAGTATATATTTCCCAAGATCAAAGACAACTGCATTATCACACCCAAGAAATTTAACCCAATGGAGTATTATCTAATACACAGCCTGTATTCAAGTTTACAGTAAATTATTCCAATAGTGAAATTTATAGAGCTTTTCTCTACTGATGCAAATTCAATCAAGGATCCCATATTGTACTGAGCTGTCATATTACTTCAGTCTCCTTTACTGTATTGAAGACAAGAAGCAAAACTAAGCCTTTTTTCCATGACATTGACATTTTTTAACAGACCAGGCTAAGGTTGTCTTGTAGAACGCATATGATAAAGATTTTTATAGAATTATGTCAAGTTCCTCTTTGTGGAAATTTTATGTTGTGTTTTCTCAACCCATCCTATTAGTTTTTGGGTATTAGTACCACAATATGAAGGCACATTTATCAATCTGCTTTTCCAATATAACTCTCCCCCCCAACTCCGCCCTCTTCCAACCCACTGTCCCTTCTTTATGATGTCCTACTCAGTTTAAAGCCATTTAGAAATGAGGACAAAAATTACAAAATTAATTTAATTTTGTTTACAAAAAGTTTAGTCCCTTAGATAAAGCATCCTACCTATGTGTGGCAAGCCCTTCAAGAGGGATTGTCTGAATAATAATCATTCCTGTGGGCTACTTGTCCTTTTTTTTCCTGAGTGGAGTTTGTAAGCCAAAGGCCAGGCTTGAACTGCTCATTAGTATGGAGGGGATTTTTCTAAGAGTCTTTGAGAGTGGTGAGGAGACAAGCAGGCTGGGTATTTAGAGAGGATCCTAACACTCCTTTATAATATGATGTGAGATGTAAGCCCTCTTAACCCATATTCTCACAAAATATGCAGCCACATCGCATCGCCACTAATGACTGCAGAACTAGGGAGATACACTGAAGATGTGGAGTTTAAGGTGAGTAGAAAGGGAACAATAGAGTAGTTTAGTCCTGGCAATGAATCGCTTCCATATTTTTTCTTTTCTTAGTCCAGGTTCTTTTGTTTTAAGTTAGATAGAAAAATAAAAAAACAAAGGTTGTTCTTCATACATTGTGTAATCAAATTAATTCCATCAATAGACTTATGTCCAAATGAAACATTTACAAGGCAGTTAACACAAAAAGCTAATTTGGATTTATTTAAGCCAAGGGCACTATAAAACCCTAATTTAAAAAGAGCTTTAAAGCCCAATTGCTTTGAGAAAGAATTACCTTTAGAGATATGTTTGTTCTCTATGCTATCTATAATTATTGTTGGAAAAGGCTTTTGAAAAATATTCATAAAATCTAGAAACATTGGACGTATCTTCCTCTATGGTAATGTAGAATACATCTGTTTCCTCAGAAGATTTAACTTGACTTCTGAAATAGCAAACAAAAATCTTATTATAAGGTTTATTATTTAGGGTTTGAGCAACAGGATCTGTGCTACTGAACTTTAACCAAAAAAACTTAAAAATCAACAGACTTTTACTGAATACCATCCTATGTGCTCAGTACATTTTTATATGCATTCTGGCAAAGAAAAGTATACATGTTCCTACTTAATCTTACTTAAATAGAACTACTTAAAACATACATAAAATAATGGCAGACAATTTTAGATAATATATATTCAGTGTCAAGCTATAGAGCACAAAACACCACATACAGCATGAGAAGTTTTCAGTGGAGTTTCACTAGATGAAGACTGCAGTATCTGTGAAGAAAGCAGCCTGAGTTAAGGTATAAGACAAGAATGATTCTGGTGGTTGGTATGGTCAGATAATCCTGAATAGACAGAATGGTGAGTGCTAGGGTAAGTCAGTTAAAGTTAAAAATAAAAAGTTCCCAGTGATTAATTTTGTCCCTGTAATTTAATTGGGAAACAGGTCTCTCCAGTAATTTTAGATTTAGATCTATACATATTTTCCTGTTTGTATGCTTACTGTGGTACTGGACAATGATTCTTTTTTTTTTTTAAGATGCTATTTATTTGAGAGAGAGAGAGCACATGAGCAGGGGCAGAGGCAGAGAGAGAAGCAGACTCCCCTGCTGAGCAGGGAGCCTGAAGCGGGGCTCAATCCCAGGACCCTGGGATCGTGACTGGAGCCGAAGGCAGATGTTTAACTGACTGAGCTACCCAAGCACTCCTGGACAATGATTCTAAGACATACTTTGTTTTTTTCCACACTTAAACATCTCTTAAATTTGGATGAATCTCGCAATAAATTGTGTATCATATTTGGACAGCAACTTTTCTCCCCCTTAGTGGTACATAAAACAATGATGCATCTTAAAAATCAACCACTATGAATCAAGAGTGCTATGAAGTCATTAGGAAGAGTAGTGAGGGAAAAAAAGTGTTTTATGTTTAAAGTAGAACATAGTCAATTTGTAACTCTCCAAAAAAACTGCCTGAACCTCTTGCTCACAAGAAACAGAAATGATCAGATGGTCTACAGCAGGAAGGGGCAGGAACACATCGAAATTGAGTCCTCACAGAAAGTGAAGAGTTGAGACCAGAGGATAGAAATCAGATGTGGAAATCGTAAATTATTTTTCAGAGTAGAAGTTGTAAAACCTGAGTTGAGAGAGAGAGATGCCATTTCCAGCAGAACTCTGGAAAGCAGGGGGTAAAATCAGGGTATGATGATAGGGAGGTTGTTCCCAAGTTTGTCAAGAGCAGTTAAGCTCCCAAGTTTGTCAAGAGCAGTTAAGCCCCCAAGTCATCTCTTGGATCAAGCAGACAAACAGTTAAGTCTTCTCTACACTGATAAAAATTAGAAGGGAAGTGAACTGGGAAAAGTCAGCTGGAACATCTCCAGGCTGGATAACACTGGGCACAAAAGAGGGCAGGGATGAGGCATGGGACTAGGAGCAGAGGATTTGGTGAAAAATCTAACAAGCCGCCAACGTGGGGACAGTATTTGCAAAAGACATACCTGATAAAGGATGGTTATCCAAAATATACAAAGAACTCAAACAAACAATAAGAAAATGAATAACCTGATTTAAAAAATGGGCAAAAGATCTGAACAGACACCTCAGCAAAGAAGATATGAGGGAAATAAATAAGCATATGAAAAGATGCTCAACATCACATGACATTTGGCAACTGCAAATTAAACAAGGAGATATCACTACACACCTGTTAAAATGGCCAAAATCCAGAACACCAATAACACCAAATACTGGTGAGAATGAGAATCAACAGGAACTCTTATTCATTGCTGGTAGGAATGCAATATGGAATAGCTACTTTATAGGCAGTATAGACTTAGTAAATACTTAGTGTAAACTTAATATAGTTTACTATAAACTTAGTATAACTAGGTTTAGTATAGACCTGTGGAAATCACTATGTTGCACACCTGAAACTAGTATAACATTGTAGCTCAACTATATTTTTAAAAAGTTCAGCAGTTTCTCAAAAAACTAAATGTGCTCTTACCATATGATCCAGCAACTTGCTCTTCAGTATTTACCCAAATGAGTTGGAAATATGTCCACACAAAAACTTGCATACATTATGTTTACAGCAGCTTTATTCATAACTGCCAAAACTTGGAAGCAATCAAGTTATACTGCTGTAGGTAAAGGGATAAACCGTAGTACATCTAGACAGTGGGATATTACTCAGTGTTAAAAGGAATGAGCTATACCTACAAAATCGTAAGTTTTCTTGAACTTTTCAGAGAGCTGAGGTCATTTTAACAATGCTCCAATAGTTTTTCATCACACAAATACAAAAAAAAAAAAATCCTTTTTTTGTGACCTTCAAAATTGTACCTGATCTGGTCCCCATTCCTGACCTAAGCCATTTTCCCCAAATGATTCAACAAACATAACACCAGAGACAAGGGAGGAAGCAGCACTAGCTGAGAGAGACCAGTACTCCACAGGCTGTGTTGAGAAGCAATGTGTGTAAAACTCATGAGGAACTTGAATTTCTATATATTGAGTTTTCTTAAAGAAAGTACTCCAATATAATGAATCAATCAAAAGTCAAGGTGCCAGCACCTTTTAAGAAATTCAGTAAATAGGACGCCTGGGTGGCTCAGATGGTTAAGCGTCTGCCTTCGGCTCAGGTCATGATCCCAGGGTCCTGGGATCGAGTCCCTCATCGGGCTCCCTGCTCTTTGGGAGGCTGCTTCTCTCTCTCTCTCTCTCTCTCTCTCTCTCATGAATAAATAAATAAAATCTTAAAAAAAAAGAAATTCAATAAATACACCTTTTTTTTTTAATAAGTAATGGGAGAATCAGTGAGGGGTTTTAAGCAGAAAAATAACTTGATCTGACTTGCATTTTAGAAAGTAAATTCTGACTGCACTGTGGAGGATACATTAGATGGGGTAAGACTAAAAAACAGTCAAAATGCATTAAATTAACTCAAGAAACCTCATGAGGTTCCTAACACAAACCCTTGGCAGGGAGAGATGATAACCTGATTGTTCAGAGCCATTTAGGAAGTCATACACAGCAAGGGAATCAAAGTGGGAGGAGAGAGAGCTTCTCCCAGTTGTTCGGTCTGTCAGGGAGGTTATGTACCTCTACAAATTTCATTCTGTCTTCAACCAGGGCTCATACCTGATGAGTTACAGGGGACTTGTTCAGCGCCTACTAAATGATATTACTCACATGTCCCACCCCTCTGCCACCTACCCCCACCTCCAGAGTGTCTTTGTTCAGACAGACCTGGGCTGGAATGGGACAGAACTCAGGAGCCTCGGGCTCCCAGGTCTGCAGTTCTGTCTTTAGCTTCTACCTTCCCAGCAGAGCAGGCACTTGTAAAAGCACATCATCCCAAATTTCTCTAGCCTTTTCTAAGGCTACTTGTCCTTAACCATTTTTCTGCCCAACAACCAAGGGGATATTTCACTCCCATTAAACTTTTGATCACTGTGGCAGACATTCTTACTTTGATCTAGGGATAGGTTGCAGTATAAGAATCACCAAGTGGCCTTTTAAAACTACACACTCATTCCCCTCTCCCTTTCTGATGGCTACCAACACACCCACAGAGGGAAGGGATTAAAGTGGAAAAAAGATTGAGAACCACCTACTGCTTTACTAACCTATTTTATAAGAATAAGAATTCAGATATGTAGCAGCAGTGTTCCAAATTGAATTCTAAGAGAAGTTACTCTGTATGTTTGATATATTTTTTCTGTTGTTTCCTATGGTGATAAACATTTTCAGGTCTCAATCTACTTCTCAGCAGGAACTACACAGAGTTTAATGAGACCAATATTATGATGCTCTCCCTACTGAGAAAGTTTCAGTACCATTCTGAAAGGATCTGAAGTTAAGAAAGGTAATGAAATTCTAGGAAAGAGCTTTAAAGTTGTCAATATTCAAATTCTTTACAGAAAAAAAATTCGTATTTAATTTGGTGGCCCAAAACAAACAAAACACATATTCCTTTACTGACTCATCTCTACTTTTTTTAACAGAATTTTTTAAAAGATTTTATTTATTTATTTGAGAGACAGAGAGAGCACAAGCAGGGGGAGCAGCAGAGGGAGAGGGAGAAGTAGGCTCCCTGCTGAGCAGGGAGCTCAAGGTGAGGCTCAATCCCAGGACCCTGGGATCATGACCTGAGCAGAAGACAGACGCTTAACTGACTGAGCCACCCAGGCACCACTTTAACAGAATTCTTTTAAAGAAAATACTATATGTAACTCTGAAAGGGAAGCTAAGATAAATGAGTGAATTACAATAAAATAAAGCATCCTAGGTTGGCAACTGTGTGCAATGATCCAGATTTTCCCAAAGTATGGCACAGGAGATGACTTTAAGGAATCAATACATTTACCTTAACAGTCACTAAAATAACACAAGTAGCTCATCAAATCTGTGAAATCACCCATTATTTTTTAGGGAAAGATGAAAGCAGGAGGAATTCACAGATTTCTTATCTTACAGGCCCTATGCTCAAAAAATGCTTTTGTTGAGCCTTAAACATTGCGATTTTTCTGTCTCTATGGATTTGCCCATTCTGGACACTTGAGAGAGATGAAATCAACAATATGTGGCTGCTTTCACTTAACTGTTTTCAAGGTTCATCTGTGTTTTAGCATGGATCAGTACTTCCCTCCTTTCTATGACCAAATAATATTCCATTATATGGACATGCCGCATTTTGTTCACCCACATCAGTTGATGGACATTTGGGCTGTTTCCACTTTTTAGCTATTATAAGTAATGCTGCTATGAACATCCATGTACAAGTGTTTGTGTGGACATATTTTCAATTTTCTTGGGTATATACCTAAGAGTAGAATTGATGGGTCATGTGGTAACTCTACGTTACCTTACTGAGAAACTGAAAAACTATTTTCCAAAGTGGTTGCATCATCTTTCAATCCCATAAGCAATATATAAGGTTCCAATTTCTCCACATCTTTGCCAACACTTTACTGTCTATTTTTTAAAAATTATTATACCTGTCTTAGTGGGTGATCTCATTGTAGTTTTGATTTGCATTTCCCTAATGACTAGTGATGGCAACTAATTATTTGTATGTCTTGGTTACCTCCCCAAAAGCCATGGTACTTGTCTATTAGCCTACTCTCTTCTTCCTCCTGCAAAGCCTGAAGTCTCCACTTCATCTCTGAGGCCTATTCCCCATCATGTTCCTGCTCCCACCTGGACAACCCATACTGAGCTTTCCTTCATACAGCCTTGCCCTAATCCCAGCAGCCTCTCTCAGGCCTACCTCTGTAGACTTTAACTTTTCCCTTTCTCTCAATTCCCTCTTCTGCTTCCCAGTCTCATGTTCCACATTTCCAAAGTCCTTCTTAATTTTTCCACATTCTAAACCACCTCTCCCTTTGACTCCAGGCTCCTCTCTCTTCCTCCACGTCCTTCCTTCTTAATATGCATAGGCGACAAGCCCTACAGACTTAGTCCTTCACCTACCCTTTGTCCTTGGTACTATTAAATGTTATCCCATTCTCTTTCTCTATTCCTGTTATTCACTAGTTGGCAGTCTGCCATTTGATTTGTGAGTAAAAGCAATGATGGGAAAAAAAACCTTTCCAACTGAAGAGCTGTGATGGTGAATTTTATGTGTCAACTTGACTGGAACATGGGGTTCCCAGGTATATGGTCAAACATCATTCTGGGTGTGTCTGTGAGGATGTTTCTGCATGAGATTAACATTTGAATTTGTAGGCTGGGTAAAGCAGATTGCTTCATCAATCAAAACAGGCTACTGGTTCTATTTGACCCAAATAGAACAAAAAAGGCTAAGAGGTAACTGACTTCTTTGTCCTGTTTGAGCTGGACATTGGTTTCTCCTGCCCTGGAACTAGAACTATATCATCAGCTCCCCTGAGTCCCCAGCTTATGGAGTACAGATCCTGGGACTTCTCAGCCTCCATAATCATGTGAACCAATACTTCATAATAAATCATATTTATATTTCCTAACACACATTGCTAAAAGATAAGCTGAGGCATATTTAAAATTTGAAGTTTATTTGAGCAAAACTCAACTCAAATTGGGCGGTACCAAACCAAAAGTGATTAGGAACATTCCACTGACAGGAGCTAGGGGAGAGACTTTTATAGTGAAGATGTGGAAGCAAAGCAAGGAAATTATCTGATTGGCTATAGCATAAACCCTAGTTGGCTCTTTGTGATTGGTTATCCTTAGGGTTAGATTTCATAACCTTGAGACATTTACAGGCTTAGATTTTGGTTTGCTTACATATGACATATACACATACACATACTCTATTGGGTCTGTTTCTCTGGAGAACCCTGACTAATACAGGTGCTTGAGCCTTAGAAGCCCCTTACCCCACAAACAAATAAGCAAATAAGCAAAATTCATGCAAAGGAATTTAGATTTGCTCCAGTGAACAAAAAAGAGACAATGAGGACGTGTGTAGGGCTTACGTTTGTTAATAGTACAACATCACTAAGCACGACAAATTGAAATAGGGAGAGTACAAAAGTCAGGAGACTACAAAAACAAGGCCTACGTGGATTCCTGCCTGGGCAAATGCAATTTGAAAATCTAAAAAAAATATCAGAGAAACAAAAATGCAAGAAAAAAGAAGAAAATTTAATTCCAAAGTTCCACTCTAAAAAGAGAGTAGGGTCAGACAGAAATGCTACAGTTGAGAAAGGAAACTAGGTTTTTTGGTTTATTTCTTTATTCTTTGGCATATGGGAGAGGACTGATGGAGAAGATGATTAATTCAATTTTGGACATGTGGCATTTGAGGTGATGGCAGACATCCAGGTACAGATGACGGTCTTAAAAGATGAAATGGACAGAAGCTTCCTAAAATTAATTTAGGGTTCTACTATCCCACAGCAACATTTTATGCTCACCAAAATGTATCCCTTGTCTTACTGAAGGGCATCACTTGGCATTGGGCATCAAAGTAACTGGCTACTGAACCAGGGTTCTACTGTGCACTTAGTTTATCAGCTCCATCACTAAAATCTTCAAACATTTCCCAAACTGATGCTCTTCATATGATCTACTAAGAACTTCCTTCCTTTCCAAAGCGATGTAAACTTGGGCACTCACACATGCTGAGCACTTACATAGTGATAAAAGGAAACCAAGAGACAAGCATTATCATAAATATTCAGCATTCAAACCACAAGATCATTAACCCTCTTAAGTCCTCCTAGATAGGACTATGTCCTGTGTGACTCTGGTCTGGGAGGCCCTCACCAGTGTGCTAAAGATCTGGCTTGCTTTCTTCTGACTCAGCCACTACTGTGTCACCATCTGCCCCTTTCTCAAAGGGGCTAGGAGGATAGAAGAAAGAGCTTAGTCAGATTGAGAACTTCATTCCACAATATGGTTAAAAATTAATGTAGCATAACTTGAAACCAGTAAAGGCTGCTGCCCAAATACATACACATGCACTATCACCACTGAGGCAAAGATCCAAAATCTCAAAGATCTCAAGTCCAACATCTCAAAAAGTCTTCAATTATGGTCCTCTTGCTTACTGTCCCAATAGGTAGAAAACTGACCAGTGGCTAGGGAGTGACAATACCCAGAGTGCACGCAATTGTATAGTGTAAGCTCTAACTCTCTGCTATGCTCATAATAAAAAAGTCCTTCTTATTCCATATATTATCATAAATTTAATAATGCCTTTTTTAAATGCTGCTGGAAAGTGTTTCTGCTAATCTGAGGATTCTATATTTGTGTTCAAATGGCAGGAAGAGCTTTTTCCTAATAATTTATATTACGTTACCATCTCTCTTATTTTTTTATTCTCTTAAAAGTCTATGGCTAGGGGCACCTGGGTGGCTCAGATGGTTAAGCATCTGCCTTCGGCTCGGGTCAGGATCTCAGGGTCCTGGGATTGAGCCCCATGTCGGGCTCCCTCCTCAGCAGGGAGTCTGCTTCTCCCTCTGCCTCTGCTGCTCCCCCTGCTCATGTTCTCTCCATCTCTCCTTCTCAAGTGAATAAATAAAATCTTAAAAAAAAAAAAGTCTGTGGCTAATCACTGAAAAAGCTATAAATGTGGGTTAAATTTTCCCCCATTCCCAGAAAGTATACATTTTAGCAGACTCTGTTTTCCCAAAAGGGTCACAATATTTCCCCTCCCACATGCTCTTCTGCAATATGATCTTGCCGATCCCCCGACAAGGAGTTCAAGTCTCTCAACTCTAGGCTGGCCTTAATGATTCATTTGTAACCAACAAAATGTGGCAAAAGTGATACTGAATGGTTTCCAAGCCCAGATCAGTAGAAGTCTTGCCGCTTCCTTCTCAGTCTCTGGAAGACTCAGTCTCCAGATGCTGCCATGCTGTGAAAGATGAAAGCTACATGCGAGGGCATGAGGTCCTCTAGTCAACTGCCCCAGCTGAGCCCAGCCTTCAAGTCACCAGAGGAAGAAAGAAGTCATCTTGCAAGTAGATTCTCCAACCCCAGTCGTTTCAACTGCCCGCAGAGCAAATCACACCCATCCATTCCAGTCTTCCCATCTGAAAACGCAGACATCATTGAACAGACAAACCAGCCCCTCTGTCTCTGAATTCTTGACCCAAGAATTTGTGAGAATAAAGTGGTGGCTGTTCTTGCAAGACTTTTGGGTGGTGTGAAGGCAGCACTGGAAAACCAGAGCAGCAACAGCTAACTGGAATGTGTATGGTGGGTAACATGCCCGTCCCCACTCACTTTAGTGACTGAATTTCACATTTTTGTTCCCCTTCACTTTACTGAAACTTCCATTCCCAAAGAAATTCTTTTTTGTCAGTTTTGTTAATTTCCCCATTTATTTTGACAATTCAACTTTAGAAACCATCATATCCAATAAAATCATTTCCTAGGGTTTGATTTCCAGCTTATTTGTATTAAAAGCTTGTTTCTAACATTCTCTCCACTTACTGGAATTATTTCAGTCTTTTTCACCCTTTTATTGCAATCTATGTTTGAATTAGGTCATGACTAAAGACATAATTACTTGAAGCAAGATGTTGTGCACCCAACTATAACCATGATAAGTAAACATTCTGTCAGGCATAAGAATTATTCAGCACTTGTCGTAAACAAAGCACTATACCAGTACTTCACATTTTATCATTATAAACGCTTTATTATTGAGTTAGCTATATTGAATTCTATATATCTACTCTCATCACAAGTCATATTTTGCCAGAAAAAGCTCATTTTACTGTTCAACAAAGACTATTCTTGTTTAATATGTAATCTTAATACAAACTCTTCAAACCATTGCATTTTTATAAACAGTCTACTTTATAACTTGTTATTATATTTAATAAGGACAAATTGGTCACTCACAAATCATAGCATAAAAAATCAAGCTCTTCATTTTCCTGAGAGAACTTCATTTTCTTTATGAATCTTTGTAACTACTTGGCAGAGAAAAACTTAGTCCTGTTGTTTTTCTAAGTGTTTAGTCACTTCTAATTAAAGTTTAGACTTTTCAGAAGATATTCAGTTAAAACCAGGTGTTATCATTCTAGTTACATCCCACCCCTGGAACTCACTCACTTCTAAGCACCCCTTCCAGTGTCCCTTCTGCTTTCACCCCACTCAGCTGGGCCCTTCTAGAGGTGTCTGCAAGGACATTACGCTTTCTTACTGACAGATGCTAGGGTGAACAAGCTGCACATCTGGCCACTATTATCCTCTCGCTGGTCTGGAAAGTGTGGTGGAAAAACACTGGGCACGACAGTGGCTGCAGTAATAGTGCAAGCAGTCTAGGACAGATGAAGAGCGAAGTGAAGAAAGGAAGGGCTCATGAACAGGAAGAAAAAAAACCAGAGGGGCTGGAGAATGGGTAAAATGTGAAAAAGGAAGGGAGAAGTTCATTGATTTAATCAACAGATATTTAGAGCATCTTCCATATGGGTATTCTGGAGTTTAAGATTGAGAGGAAAATGTGTACGAGTAGCTTGAGTAAAGGTAAAGATCACAGAATCTGCAAAGGTCAAGAACCGTGAGACTAGGATGTTAGATGGGCCACCCATAGACAGCAACTCTCTGCTGAGCATGGGAAGCAACAAAGAGAGAGGTGCAGGAGGAAGAGACAGTTGGCCTAAATCTCAAGAACTGTATTTACAGAAGAGTCTAGCAGTAATGGTTTACAGGTTGCAATGAGAGCTAGAAGAAAAATGTTGTCTCCAGGACCTTTGATTGATGCAATGTGTGAAATGAGTAGTGGTCACCTGCAAAGGCAGCAGAAAAAGCAGTAACCTGGGGAGAGAGCAGGTTTTCAATTACAATAAGCAGATAGAGTATTTGATGAAGAGATGTGGCTGCAGAGAAGTCTGTTCAGCAGGGAGCAAGAGCTCTAGAGAGCAAGTATCTAGTTTATGAAGTTATGATGGTGAAACAACATAATGTATGTAAAGTGCTTAACACAGTGTCCAACACACAGTATTGCACAGTACACTTTTTGGTTTAATTGTTTTTGCTTATTGATATGGTCCGTCCAAGAAACCGTAACCAGGTATGCACGAGACAGCCTGCTGTAAACCCTCGGCCTCTGGGCATTATCGACATTCACCCCAATGGTCCTCTCAGCTCCTCTCTCCCATCTTGTGGTAGAAGCAGTCGTGCTCAGTAGAGGGAATGAAAGGACTCAGAAGGCGCTTACTGATCTGGCCAGAGTTTCACTCAGATAATATAAAACATTAAGAGCATTGCCAAATGTTGCTTTGTCTCAGGTATGTTCTGTCTTGTACATCTGTTAAATTGCAAGCTCCTGAAGGATGAGCTCCAGGACTTACTTGTTCCCCCCACCCCTAGTGTCTAGCATTTATTAGACACTCAAAATGGCTACTGAACGACTATCCATATAGGAATAAAGTAAAACAGGCAAAGTTCCATACCTCAGACATGTTAATTCCAGAGGCTGTATTTGGCACAATACCTCTTCTTTTGTTAAAGAGCGTCTATGCTAGTTTTCTAAAAGATGTTTAGATTTTATAAAATGTGACTTTCAGATTTAAGTATCAACCAGCAAAAGGTAAAACCTAAAAATATACCCATATATCTAATAAATAGAATATTGGTATATTTATTCATGCTATTATTTTAAGGATGACAAACTATGCAGAAATTTTATATAAACATTAATAATCAAGTTAGAAAAGACCATTTGATCAAATAATTCACAAATATATATTTTTATTAAAAGTTCTAAAACATTAATCAGTTAGAAAAGACAGTTTGATCAAATAATTCACAAATACATCATGTTTTTCTTAAAAATTCTATTTTCTTCTTTTTTAAGATTCTATTTATTTCTGAGAGAAAGAGAGAGAGAGAGAGATCACAAGTAGGCGGAGCGGCAGACAGAGGGAGAGGGAGAAGCAGGCTCCCCACTGAGCAGGGAGCCTGATGCAGGACTTGAGCCCAGATCCCTGGGATCATGACCTAAGCCGAAGGCAGATGCTTAACTGACTGAGCCACCCAGGCGCCCTGTAGTTTCTTGTTTAATATGAAGACTTATGATTTTCTAGTTGCTAATTAAAAAAAAAACTTAAGCAAAATAAGATTCTGCATTTTAAGACAATATATTCCACCTTACTTAGCCATATGACTGCAGAACGGCTGCAAGCTAAATTCTGGTATCCATCTTCATCCCCTGGTTCCTCCACCACTGGTCTCCCACCCTCTTCTTATTGTACTCTTTTCAATCTCTGAGCCAATATTTAAGTATTAGATCAAACACCCACCACCCGCCCACATAAATAAAACTAACTTCTTACATCTTCAGAACCTCATTTTTGCCCCTCTCGGCCAAAGACACGGATTCTCTTCCACCAGAAGCCATACTCTATGTTGCACCTAACTCATCATGGGATTTGGAAGTGACTTGGGCATTTACCTAGCTACCCAGTGCTGCCTTCTAAAAGGCACCACATGGCACAGTCAGACAAATTGTTCTATTATTTAGCTTTATCACTCCACCTGCCTCATGATAGTAATAAACCAGACTCAATCTTTTTTTTTTTTTTTCTTTTTGGCTATAGGGCATTTATTACAAAAGAATATCTGAGGTATAAGAAGCTGACCTGGAACCCACGCCTGCCCTGGCTACAATGGGGCAGTCTCACTCACCCCACGCCAGGCCCCCGGCACTATGGATGCAAAGCAGCCCGCCAAGGGCAGGGTCCCACGCACTGAGGTAGCTTCATCTTAAGCCCACACAAGTACAACTCCCCAGGCTTGTCCAACTCTCATGCAGATCCAGGCCTGGGGCGGGGGGGGGGGGCGGAAGGGAGGCCCCCGACAAACACTGCAGCCTCTGAGGAAAGGCACCTTCCCGCCTGCCCATCCCAGGGAAGCCCAGCCGGCAGCATGGGGAGAGGGTGGCTGGCTGCCAGCTGGAGGCAGGTGGAGATGGGGTTGGTCAGGCTGGGAGTCACTGCTGCCCCAGGCAGTCCTCGGTCACCCCCAGGCACCAGCTCTGCCAGCACATTCTGCAGGTAGTTGGGGTCAGGGTAGCCATGGCCTGTCATATTGCCTACATTCAGTGTAAACCTAGGCATTGGGACTCACAAATTTCCCTCCTATCCCAACTGTCATTACCTTTGGAGATTTCAAAAATGCATGTAGAATCTAAAAGACCAGACTTACAGTTCTTTGGGATTCCTAACTCCAACAACTGTCACTCCCCTATAAACATTCTCAAGACTGTACCCTGCATCTCATTTTAACTTACTCCACCTCAGAAACAGCCCCCCTCTCATGTTAAAACTCCTTGCTGTAAACCCTCAGCCTCTGAGCATTATCTACATGCACACCAATGGTCCTCTCAATTCCTAAAGTTTCCGTAATCTGTCAACTCTGTCCTAACCTCACTTCCTTCCCCATGCAGCCTGAAGGTAGATTAACAGAACTGTCTATCGAAGTTCTTTAGCTCTCTTACCCCAGTCCTTCTGCTATACCCATCAGGCAAAACTCAGACTCTGGAATAATCCTTTAATAACTGCCTTCTTCTCTCCTACATTTGGTGAACAATGATCCTCTCCATAGGACTTTCCAGAAAACTGTGAAGCATTTAAATTAAGACCAAATACCACATCTAATTTCCTCTTGGGACAACATCACATCTCCCTGGATCTTTTCTTTGAAAAGATCTGGCCATTGATTTTCTCTTCTTTCCCCTAGCAACTATACTAAATAATTTCTACTCTGTTTGAGGCCCCAGCCACTCATGATTTTAATTATCACTTATATGCTAATGACTTTTAAATTTTTATTTCTAGTATTGATCTCTCCTTTTGACTTAAAATGAATATCCAAACGTTTGCTAACTATTTCTACCTGGATATACACAGCCATCTCAGACTGAACTCATTCTCTCTCTCCCATTAATTCTGCTTCTCTCTTGGGATAACCAGCCTCTAAAGTGGCCTACACTGATTTTTGTCTCTTGATAGTCAAATCTTTGTGTAGTCACTACCTCTAGTATACCATGGTTGGTTTGTGTAAGAATATGGCAAAGGTGATAATATGTCACTCTACGATTATATTACAAAAAGACCACAGCTTGCATTTTGGTCTCTTTCTCCCCCAATCCCCGAGGATCACTTGATGTAGAGAGAGGTCAATGAGGTGAAGGACTAAAGTCTCCTGCTAACAGCAGAGGAGTTAACTAAAAAAAAATGGAGCCTCCAGAGCCAGTCAAATCTTCTGCTTGACTGTAACCTCATGAGAAACCCTGGGCCAAAACCATCAAGCTAACTGACACCTACATTCCTGAACCTCAGAAATAGTGAGATAATAAATGTTTGTTGTATTAACCTGCTAAATTTGGGAGTAACTTGTTATACAGAAATAGATGTCCTTCCTATATTCCTATCTCAGTTGACATTAATATCAATCTAGTCACTCATCCATTAACATTCATTCATGAGTATCTACCATGTGACAAAAGATCTGTTATCCTCAATCTTCCACTACAACAGACTGTCACAAAGACCTGACAAGTTTACTTCCTAAATGTTTCTTAAATCTGCCCCTGAAGATTTCCCAAATCTCTCTCTCTCTCCTACCAGAGTCCTAATCTAGGCCCTCATAATCTCTCATCAATACTGTATTCCAATACCCTCCCAATTAGTTTCCTTGATTCCCATCTGTCCCTGCCAAGAGTGAGCTATTTAAGACATAGAGAAGCAGCATATACGTAAGAGTTAAGGTGGAAGGACCAGGAGAAAGTTCTCTCAAGGAATGAATGACCCCAGTATCTTTGTAGACAAGTAACTGAAGCTTGATAGTCTTGACAGTTTTAGTAAAATAGAAAGCAGCTTATCTACATGATGTGTATGAGAGGAAGCAACAGGAGGCAATTCGGAGAGACAGCAACATTATGCACCAACACTACATGATCAAGCAGAATTGGGTCACATGATGTTGCAGAGAGCTACCAATGTCCAAGCATTAGTTTCCTCTTGTTGCTGTAACAATTTGCACAAAGCTAGCGGTGTAAAGCAACACAGATCTATTAATCTTACAATTCTGGAGGTCTCAAACAACTTTCATTGGGCTAAAATCTGGAGGCTCTCGGGGAGAATTCATTTCCTTGCCTTTTCCAGTTCCTAGAGGCCACTTACCTTCCTTGGCTCATGGCCACAATCCATCTTCAAAATCAGTAATGGCTAGTCAAGTCCTTCTCACATCCCATCACTCTGGCACTGACTTACCTCCCTCCCTCCCTCTTTCACTCAGGAGGATTCTTGTAATTACACTGGCCCCATCCAAATAATCAAGGATAATCTCACCATCTCAAAATCCTTCACTTAGTCATATTTGCAAATGTAAGGTAAATGTTCAAAGATTCCAGGGATTGGGATGTAGAATCCTTTGGGGGTAAGGAAGTGAGGGGTAGCATTTTTCTGCCAGAGTCCAGTTCCATAATTTTCTCTGACAATGCTCCACAATCCAGAAACAGAAAAAATAAATAGCAAGAGAGACTCAGGATTGAAATTAAAGATATGCAGGGTCCTAAAGAGAGCAATATCAAAGTGACAGGCTTGGCTTCAGATCAAAGTCTTTTTCTAGGCCAGTTAACCTTACTAACTCCTTGAAGACCACAGAGTGCTCTTATCCAGCCTCCTTTTCACCAGCATTTTCTGATAATCACCGGGGGACTAGGATAAGAAGGTATTGACAGATATGAACATTCTCTACTATTAACAACATTGAAAATACACATTCTTCTAAGTCATTTAAAAAAGGTATAGGTCAAGCCTAATTATCTGCCAAAATATTCTCTATTTAAATATTTTAAGTTTCCTGTATGTTGCATAAAGTTACTACAGAGACTTCCAACCAAATGCGCTGAACCCAGAAAATATAAGATTCCTAGTTATCTTTAGATATCTAGACAAAGGCTTTTAACAAAAACAACTCCCACACTGACAGTTTGTATTGGAAAGGAACCACAAACATATTTTAAGCAAATGATGAATATAAAAAAGTAAGACTTTATTTTAATTAAGTCAACATTATACTTCCAAAGGTTTCACTCCATGCTGTGGAATAATTTATATATTTTATTCCTTCTGACCTAGGGCAATGTAGTAGATTCAAGTTCAGATTATGAAGATCACAGTTCATACACAAGGAGAGAATCGTGTTATTTTGTGCCCTATTTATGATTGTAGGGTAGCTGCTTGGTGACTGGCAACTCACACAAAAGATGAGTATTCCTGCCCCCACTATCCCTTCCACACCCTTTCATCTGTGGGAGCTTAGCAAGATAATAAGAATCAAAGTCACACTCATGTGAGGGTGTTCGGGGTATTAATAAGAGTCATAGTCACACAGGTCCATGGCAACAGCTGAAAAACCAGAGCAGGGGCTAAGTAAACAGCAGATGCAAAGTTCTGTATCCATTTTTAGATACAGTAGATCCTCATTATTGTGGATTCCATATTTCCAAGTTTGCCTACTTGCTAAAATTTACATATAACCTCACAATCTAACACAGAATGTTAGATAAGCTTCATTCACGCATGAGCTATAATGCTGTTGCCTATAAGTTTACTTTTTTTTTAAGATTTTATTTATTTATTCATTTGACACAGAGAGAGAGGGTGCGCATAAGCACAAGCAGGGGGAGCAGCAGGCAGAGGGAGAGGCAGAAGCAGGCTCCCCGCAGAGCAGGGAGCTTGATGCAGGGCTTGATCCCAGGACTCTGGGATCATGACCTCAGCTGAAGGCAGATGCTTAACTGACTGAGCCACCCAGGTGCCCTCTATGAGTTCACTCTTAATGAATAGATAGTATGTATTAAATAAGGTGCCATTAAACAGAAACACACATAAAACAAGGTTATATATTTACTGGTTGATGAAAGTGTGACCAGAGGGTGTCAGGAACATAACCCTGTATTACCCCTATAACATAACTTGATAGAATATAACCATCTCAGTGAGAATCATGAGTATTTTATTTGCTGTTAAACCTTTACTTTTGATAGCTGTGGTCCCTAATAATATAGAATATATCTCCATCAAAAGAGAAAATATATACAAAAACATATTTATTTATTTATTTATTCATTTATTTGAGAGAGAGCGAGAAAGACAATGTGCCTGAGCAGGGGGAGGGGCAGATGGGGAGAGAGAGAGGGGAAGCAGACTCCCTGCTGAGCACGGAGCCTGACATGGGCTCGATCCCAGGACCCCAAGACCATGACCTGAGCCAAAACCAAGAGTCGGACACTCAGCTGACTGAGCCACCCAGGCACCCCAACATACTTAATTGCTAAAGACTGTTAACTGTTAAAGGCTGAACCAAGGGGTAGGAGCCCAGAAAATGGGTAGAAATTGACATTTACTGACCTTCTTTCCTACACAAATTATCTTATTTAAGCTCTACAATAATTCTATGAGGTAGGCTTCGCTATTCTCATTTTATAGATGAGAAGACTGAGGCTCTCACAGGTTAAACTTTATTAAAGGTCAAACACTAATAAGTGGTGAACCTGAAATTCAAACTGGGGTCTATCTAACCCACTGACCCCATACCTCTGACCTACATGATAGACACTGCTGCCTCACTGGGTCATATGGCTCTGGGACTGTGGCTCTCTGGCCTGCCCATGAGACACCTAAACCTAATACAGACCCATTAACTCCTGGGTTTCAGAAGACTGAAGTTTCCCTTACCTCCTTTATCCCCTGGACAAATACGTTACAGATTTGTAACCAGAGAATGTGTCAACCTTATTCTTTAAATTATTATTAAAAACCTTATTGAAGAAGACACCAGAAGGCACTAGCTTCTTTATCTAAGAAAATTAGATATATAAATTCTACCCAAAACAAACCAACCAAAAAGTTGCCAATAATTAAGCATTTAAAATTTGTCAGATTAGGGGCGCCTGGGTGGCTCAGTCAGTTAAGCGTCTGCCTTCAGCTCAGGTCATGATCTCAGGGTCCTGGGATCGAGCCCTGCATCCAGCTCCTTGCTCAGCGGGGAGTCTGCTTCTCCCTCTCCCTGCTGTTCCCCCTGCTTGTGCTCTCTCTCTAATAAATAAAATCTTTAAAAAATTTTTTGTCAGATTAATCTGTTGATTAAAATGCTCACCTGCTTTCTTCTGATATTTTCTCACAAGTCTGAAAAGAATGAAAAATAAATATAGTCCAGAAGTGGAATGATAAATTACTAGTATTAAATAATCAATAGTGCCTAACACAGCATCTTTCATGGACTAGGCATTCAACAAAAGTTTACCAACCAAAAAAAAAAAAAAAAGTTTACCAACCATATGGATCTATATGCTCTATTTTAGTCATATTTAAGTATACCTTCTTTTGTTACTCTGGGTAGACCAGTATATCAAACAAATGTATATACACGCACACACGCGCATGCACACACACACACACACACACAAAACTTCCCCTCAAAATTACGTGCATTTTGGTACTATTTAGGGTTTCAGTTATGAAATGTTTTCTGAGAGAGATGAAATTCTGTTATGAAGTGTTTCAGAAGGAACAGGATGAAAAATGCAAATACCTGTGAGCACACAGACACATTCAGCAGAATAAACGAAATCTTCCCAACCAGAAAGTCAATGTCTAGAATTTGTGCATATTCAAACTTTGCACTTCACTTTATAAGAGAGACAGGGCAAATAAAAAAAAGAAGTAACAGAATTTATTCAGAAATAAAATTTCAGCATTTGCCACAGGATTAGTATAGGTTTGGCCTAATCTTCAATGCATATACTGATGATTCTAACAATGATCCAGAGATAATAAAGGACTCCATGTAACTTATGAATGGTATGGTTTAAATGTAAGTATATTATTTTGGAAGGTAGAAAATTATCAGTACTTATGGTAATTTCTAATCAACTAAAATAACTCATTCTCCAATAATTTTGAATAGGGTTTATCCTAATATTTTACTATAATTGTCAGTTTTAGAGATAACTTAAATATTAGCAATGTATTTTGTAAACCAAATTTTCATTTTCAAACCTTTTTAAACCTCAAAATAGAAATGGTACATATAAATTAGAAAATACAGATTCGTAATTTTTAGAAGTCATTAAAAATAGTATCTCCTTTGTAATAAATTAGGTGGCACATTAGGACCTGAGTCTAAACTGTTCAAATCCCAAGTATTCTGGTTGATCACTAAACCTTTTGCTTTTCCATCTACTATAGGTCCTTTGGTAGTTTTAACCTCCCTTTACATCGCAAGATGAAGGTAAAAGATGTAGGATAAAAAATTTACATATTCAACTTCACTAATTTTGTACATTTTGTCAAAGCTTTAGTAGGAAAGAAAGATGTAATCAATAATGAAGCTTGAGACCTACAAATGACAGTGCACACTGTTGTAGTTTAATAGAAAGCTAAAAATAAAAGCTTATCTTCTAAAATATTTGCTCCGGTCTCAAATGTTAAGTATACCAAAATACTGACTATAAGTGGCAATCCCCAACCTGCAAAGACTGGTGTTCCCAAAATTCACTTTTGTATATTAACACTGGTTGGCAGTCAGAAGCTATTCTCCAGTAATACTTAAATAACTGTAAGTTTCCAGGTCAATCTAAAAAAGCCTTTGTGGATCAGGTCACACTTGCAATACAAAATAAAACTTGATAGTAATATTTCCCCCACATCAAACTACCGTTTATAACATCATTTTTATTTACCAAAAAAAAAAAATTCTGAATTCAATTAGCAATTGTCTCCCACCTTTCCTCAGGTGTTTATCTCCAAGAAGGACTGGGGAGTAACAATTCTGACAGACTTACTTAATGTCCTTCTCACCCATAAGTGGTCTACAAAATAGAAACTTCCTGTACTGAAAAAACAAGTATGGCTTTAACAAATTTCCATTACTCACATCAGTCCCATTTCATGGCATAATATCCAAGTTTATTTGAATGCTCAAGGATTAGAAACATTTTAGATCTCATAAGATAAACTGAAAGGATAGAATATCATTTTTAAAATCCCTCCTCCCTTCCCCACTCCAATTACTTCCTATTGCCATTCAGAATTAAAGTGACCAGACTGCAGGGTGCCTGGGTGGCTCAGTCAGTCGAGTAGCTGACTCTTGATTTCCGCTCAGGTCATGATCTCCAGGTCCTGGGATCGAGCCCCAAGGTCAGGCTCCTCACACAGCAGGGAGTCTGCTTGAAGATTCTCTCTCTCCTTCTCCCTCTGCCCCTCCCCATGCACACATGCGCTCCCTCTCTCTCTCTCAAATAAATAAATAAATCTTAAAAAAATTTACCAGATTGCTTCACTCGCATTTTGCTGAACCTTTATCCTTCTTAACCACTTTTTAAGAGGTTGGCAATTAGAAGACCGCAAAGGATTTTCATGAACAACACAGAGAGAGAGATGGAAGGAGAAAAACAGGAAAACTTCCAACTTCCTGTCTTTGGGAATGAGACCTAAGCAATAATCCAATTAAGCAAGCAAGCAGTCAAAGGAAAAATATTTAAAATACCATCCGGTAGTAACTTTGACACCAAGCATGACAGTCTCCAAATCAAAGTAATTAAAACATTTTTTTAGTCGGGAATGACTAAAGCTGTTAATAAAAACATAAAAATATTATGACATTTATCTGAGAATACATAAAAATAGCTGTTACAAATTTACCAAAGCCACAGTTACATATTGTACAACCTATAAATCCAGAGGTTGTTCAGTGTATGGGAGGGGCGGCACATGGGTTCACTGTCACCAGAAGTCTGTGATTCAGACAGTAAACAAAACATGGTTCCAGTGTGAGAAAACCACCACCAAGACAACTCTGGCTTCTCAGGAAATGAATGAGTAGTATTGGAAAGAAGGCAGACACAGGGAAAAGAGACCTGCTAGCATAGCTGCCCTTCTCTTAGACCAATCCAGAGGCCTGGGTTCATGTTCAGGTTCTGCTAGCGACGAACTGTGTAATCTTCAAATGACTCTGGGCCCTCAACTTCTACACCTACAAAATCAGAGGGTTAGGCTGGTCAGAATCTGTGGTTTCTTCCAGCTCTAAACCTTTTAACTCTAAAGGGAGTCCCTTTATAAGCATTTGGACAATTGATAAACCATATATCACATTTTTGTGCCCATTGGTAAAATATAAGAAATTAATTCAAACCACTCAACTATGACTAAAAGATTACATCCAAGCTACTACATAAGAGAATGGCAAAGCTGCAGTGAAACAAAGGAGGGGAAAAAAGATGCAGTATCTGATATGTGCTAAACCGAAACAACCCAGGTCATAACTAAAACTGAATAGTATGATCAAACAATATCTAGGTAATTCAAACTAGTGAAAAATGGGTTGTATTTAATGAACAGAAAACACAATTGTTTGAAAATTTCCCTAGTATATTAACATAGTCTGATTTGGGATATAGTAAAAGCAGTTAGTATTAAATGACTGATCACAAGACTATTTTTTTTTATTTGCTAAGAATCTGGTATCAATTACCTAACTTTTGCAATGACAAATATTTATATTTTAAACAGAGTGCTTTATATTTTTTATTTTTGCATCAAAAATATTAAGTATATTATGAAATAATATAGCTTTTGAAACAGTTTAAGAGGAAACCAATAAACATTTAAATATTTAAAAGTAATTTAATTCAGCTGAAATGATCTAACATTAACCCAGAAGAATAGCAGATATGGTCCTCAGAAATATTTACTAAACCTACTGTTTAACAAAATTACTTGGTACAGCATCATTACCATCAACACCACCACCATCACCTTCAATAAATATTTATTAAGCTTTTATACTACGTGCAAAGTATTCATATTAAAGTTACATGAAAAATAGTCTCTATAGCTGAGGAAATTACATTCAAATTACAGAAACAAGATATATTTATAAACAAAATAAACATTTCACAAATCTGTATTAAGTACCAATAAGTACAACAGACAATAAATGTTATAGTAATTCAGAGTAAGGCAAGCCTAACAAGGCCTAGGTTGGACAGGGCAGTTTTCAGGAGGGGTGGGGGTGGGGAGAGACATAAGCTGAGTATTAAAAGAAGACTTTTAAGAATGATTGATGCTGAGCACAGAGAACACAAAGAAACTACTCCTGCTCTTTGGAACCATATACCCTACCTTATACTAGTCATGTCAGTTAGTGATACCTAGACTGAACTGTATTAAAAAAGTACAATCAACTAAGGAGGCACTTATGAGCAGCTAACATAACAAGATATTAAAAGGGAAGTTTCTGTTGAGAACCAAAGGCAACTGACATGTCAAAGCAGGTGACAGAATATTCTCAAAATTAAAAAAAAAAAAAAGGCAGTCTAAAGAGAGCAGTCTTGAGATGTGCTACCTCCTACACCCAATATTAGTGAGAAAAGCCTCAAAGAGGTTACAGAGCAGGGTTTTGGAGAAGGTTTCCTTGGGGAGAGCTACAGGAACAAGTGTCCTTGCCTTTAAGAGAAAGGATGGATGCTTGTCACTCCCCTAAAGCCTAGAGGAAAAGGCTTTGATGGGACCACTTGAAGATCTTGGTTTTGTCTCAAGCACTTAGAAGAGCATACTGAAGTGGCATCTGATTCATTCTTGGAAAATTGAAAGGATGAGAAACTGGATGAAGAGGTATGTGAGACTGAATGAGAGATACTGAATTGAGACCACTATCAGAGTCTGTCTGGACATAGAATGAATGCTCCCTATGGACCAAGATGGGCCCTATGGGAAAGAAACAGAGTAAGCTGGGGTGGGGTCATCTGGGTCTATCCAAGAGGGTTACCTGAAGCTTGAACAGACCTTGGCAAAATAAACATGAAGGTCCTGCCAGATCTAAGAGGCTGAGGAAGGAGTAAGCAACCAGCCAGAATACACATGCATTCTCACTGTCAAGCAACCTGAGCTGAGGAATCCTGAGCAATGGAGGTAGGAGGTGGAAGATGCAGGAGTGAAAGAATGAGCTTTAAATGTGTGCCAAGTCTACAACAGCACTGAAGCTAGATTACCATGAACTATTCAAATAAATTTTACTGCTAGTCTTTCCCCTCTTCCCTTCTTCTTTGCCCAGTGGGGGAGGGGAGGGTGTTAAACTAGGACTGGCAAGACAAAGCAAGAAGAATAGAAAAGCCGAGTCAGAAGAAAAAAGTCAATGATGTCCCCCTTCCCCGATTATTGGCTGGGAATGGGCATGGGGGAGAAGCTTCATCCTTAATTTAGGTTTGGTTTAAGGTTTTTATTTGTTGGCACTGTACATTTTATTTTTATTTTTTTAAAGATTTTTTTATTTTTAAGTAATCTCTACACCCAACATGGGGCTCGAACTCACAACACCAAGATCAAGAGTCACATGCTCTTCCAAAAGAGCCAGCCAGGTGCCTGGACATTTTAATAATCAAATTGAGACTTCTGCAATTTAGTTACTGAAGGACAATTTATATTTTCTAAAAGCAACCAGAAAAGCCAAGTTTATCTATGGGCAGAGGATGAGCCAGCCTCACAGAGTAAACTGAAAGGGACAGTGAGTAACACAAAAAAAGCTGTTTTATAATTACTTTCCACAATTCTTGCTTTTCACCCTAATGCACTAAAGAGGCAACACAGTGGAGAGTAGAGAAGTACACAAATGTGATCCTACTAAACATAACTCAGCCCATCCAGCTTCTCTGCCTATCCTGAGATGGTTCAGCCATTAACAGTCCCAGAAATTTGCCATTACATGACTCAAAAATCTAACAGTAATTCTTAAAATTTACTAAGAGTAGCCTAAATATAATAGATTCACTTTAAAGGCAGAGACTGTGTCCTGCTCCCTACTGTATCTCTAACACTTAGCAAAGCATCCCTTACATAAAAAGGTACTTTAAAAACTACTGTTCTCCTTTCTAAGAGATGGCTATGTTAGGTTCTAAGGAAACAGAATCTGAACAAATATGTCTGCAGCTGAATGGCTTTTTAGTTAAACATCTATTGAGTCTTAGTATGTACAAAATTGTAATACAGATTACTTTCATCCTTATCCTTTCATAGCCAGCCAAGTATCTGGAAAATGCATGTATTTTCAATACTGTACTATAACAATGCAGGATACATGTGAAAAATTTAAACTTTGCTATTCAAATAGAACAATTACCGTATATATTTTTAAAGAGTTTCATAGAAAACTCTCAAAAGAAATACAATAACAATGCTATTAAATGCAGACTAGTTTAAGAAGAGAGGAACATTTAAAAAAATATATTATCCAGTATTTCACTAATACTTTGTTGGCACAGATTCTCTCTTTTCAGTGACAGCCTGAATTAAGAGCCTACTATCTTAGTTGTAGTATCATCACCCTCTTTTAAAGATTAGGAAACGGAGGCTCAGAATTTAGTGACTTGCCCAAGGTCGTATTACTAGTAAGCAGTAGGAGTTTTAAATCAAGACAGTCAGATTCCCAAGCCATGCTAACTATAATGCTGAAGAGTTGAGTACTACTGACTCATTACCAAAAGAAATAAAATCCTATTTTAATGATTATGTTTAATTTTGAAATAAAAGCTAAGCTTCCAACCTACCTCTACTGATGTGAATTCATGAATAAACGCTTGATGAATGAAAATTCTATATAGTAGATACCAGTAAAGTTTCTAACAGTTGAAATATTATTCATGATATCATTTTTATGGTATAGTATTTACATGAAGTATATGTGACTGTAAAATTTGAGTTTCCAAAATGATACATAAGGGAAGCATGTCTTATTGTATGTTTCAGAAACTAAAGGGTGTTGGCTGCAACAGAGTCCTATTATCTGATTATTTCATTCTCACATCTTATCTTAGTAATAAATGCAAGAGAAACCCTAGATATTCCAGTATAAGTCAGTGCTTCTCAACATGGGACGAGTCCTCACACCTCCCAGGGAACATATGGCAATGTCTAGAGACATGTTTATTGTCATGATGGTGTGTCATGCAGGTGTGGGGTGCCACTGGAATCTACTAGGTAGCACCAGGAATCCAGGAATGCTGTTAAACATTCTATAATGCAAAGGACAGCCCTGCCTGCTTCCAAGGAATTAGCCAAATCAAAATGCTCAAGTGCTAAGGCTGAGAAACTCTAGTATAAGGGATTAAATGTCCGAGGCACTTAGCAGAGGAGGTGGCATGAGTGTTTAGAGATTGTAACTATAAACACTAAATCAGAGAGTCCAGATAGCACTCAAGCCTTGACGAGCACTGGTATGGGGGCAGCTTCCTGCCTCATTAGATTTAAAGTGGGTAAACAGAACGTGATAGCAGCTTCTATCAATACTCTCGCCTTTAACAGTAGTGAATTATTTTTCTGATAAAAGAACAGATAATTGAAAAAGCATAAGTAAAAAGAAAAGCCGTTTACTGGAGAGATGAGAAACCTCATTAAACTGCACAAAGTTCCACTACCAACTTACTGAGTGTTTCTATTACTTACAGTAGGAACCTAGAGGGTTATAATCTAAAATCAGAACAATGGGTGTTGTGGACACACCATAAGAAAGTCAGAATAGGGCGCCTGGGTGGCTCAGTCGTTAAGCGTCTGTCTTCGGCTCCGGTCATGATCCCAGGGTCCTGGGATCGAGCCCCACATCGGGCTCCCCACTCCGCGGTAAGCCTGCTTCTCCCTCTCCCACTCCCCCTGCTTGTGTTCCTGCTCTCGCTATCTCTCTGTCAAATAAATAAATAAAATCTTAAAAAAAGAAAGTCAGAATACATAAACATCCATGTGCTTCATTCTGAACATCATTACTCTGAAGAACAAACATGATTTCAGGAAACCTGGCTTTGAGCTCCCAAATGTATAAATGCCCTGATGATATACTATTGTTTCTTCTTGGGCCTTCCTTTCTCTGAATATGGGGACTGTCAGAAGAGGAAACAGTAAAAACCGGGCACAGAGCAAACTCTGAGACAGCACGGACCTAAAACAAAAATCAGAAAACAAAATTTCCCCCAGTGTTGCCTTGCTCTGCATGGCTGAGTTTTAACTCTTAGGTGCTTGCTCCTTTTCCTTTACTTTTCTGTTGGAGCCCTCCCTCTTCAGTCCTTTCATGTTACTTCTCTTTCTACCGTCAATCATATTTTTTCACCTAAATCTTCTTTTTACCCTCTCTTGATCCCCATTTTCACTCCCAGTTCCTTTTTTCCAGCTCTGTTTTACTTGACCCTCTCAATAGTGTCAACTAGTACTGGAATTATATAATGGGAATTTTGGAGTTGAAAAGAGTCAGACTTCAGGGCTTACCTATTAGTAAACGCCCAGGATGCCCACCTCTCTTCATCATACCCACGCCACTAACAAGTGGTTAGCTGACTCAGCTTAAACACATTAAGATCACCTCTATTAACTTTCAGACACCAGGAATCACCTGTTCGCAATTAAGGGTTATTGAAAGACTGCTGGTGAGATGTAAACAGAGCAACAGAATCGATCTGAATTGCTCTTGCTTCACAGATACCAACTACTTATCATCAACATTAACTAGAAAAAAGCTCACCATCCTAAACTACAGTTGACCAAATCTGCAGGCTTAAGCTCTTTGAAAATTTATCTTTTGATAGACTGAAACATCTATGTGCAGACATATGATTCATCTAAGAAGCCTTGTTTGACATTTTGTCAGAATAAGGAATGACTCATTAAATCCCCCAAACGGCACGCAAAGTATGTTTTACCCTCCTACATTGCTCAGGTTTATTCTCCCCTTAAGTACATAAACAATAGAAGATACTGATTAATTGAGAAGATTCCGGGTCATGTTAGGTAAATACGGTACAGTACTTCATACAGTAGTGTAAAGGCTCGTGGAGTCTGGGCAGATGCATGAGCCCAAAACTAAAGTGATTTATTATCGTGCAATAAAGGAAGTAGATCCTAATTTGTTCTGTGCTGGCTTGCCCCTAAAGGGCAGCGGGGTGCAAGTCTCATAAACCCGGCCGTGCCGTTGAGTTGTCTAGTTTAAATGAACATCTCCAGCGTTCCACCGAAGTTTGAACGGTTCCTGGAGCTTAGTCTCGGCTGTTGCTTCCCCAGAGAAGCCCCCTTCAACTGCCCCGGGCGGAGGGCGCGCAGCCTCCCAGCCCCGCCGCTGTGCGGCCCGCACGGGGTCCCCGCCGTGCCGACCCCGCCGCCGCGCCCTTACCTTAGTGAGCTGGGCGATTTTCTTGCTCATTTTCAGGTGCAGGTCCTGGCTATAGTCCATGCTGTGCCCCGCCTGCTGCGCGGCGGCCGGCGAGGGCGCGAATTTGGCCGCTCCGGCCGCCGAGCCGCCGTAATAGTGCGGCTGCCAGCTCATGCCCGGGGTCGCCATCTTCCCGACAGACCCCGGCCAGGGCACCTGTCCTCGCGCTCTGGGGGCGGCCTGCGGAGCAACGGCGTCTGGGAGGCAAAACCCGGGGCGGCCGCTTCCGGACCCGATCCCCGGTGTGTGTCAGGTGCGGCCGCAGGCGCCCTCCGGCCCACGACCCTCCAGTCACCCCCGTCCAGGGACGGGGCAGCCCCGCCGGATCGAGGCCGCAGGCGACACCCACGCGGGACAGACGCCAAGGGTCCAGCAGCGCGGTCCCGGGCCCGGCCCGCTCTCTCCCGCTCTTCAGCTGACGTCTGGCGGAGGCGTCATGGGCAGCGTGGCCCCGCGGGTCCTGCTCCCACCCGGCACCAGGGACCTAGCGAGACGGCCGCCGCTGGGGCTGCGGAGGGAGGAGGAGACGGGGCGGGCTGGTGCGGGGAGAGGCGGGGACATGGAGGAGGACTCGGTAGCCGCGGAGCTGCCGTTACCAGGGCGCGCGGCCCGCCGAGCTCGCGGGGACGGCGACGTCATTTCTCCGCAGCCAAGGCCCACCCCGCGCCGCCGCCGCCGCCGCCGCCAGCCCCGCATTCTCGCCGGTTACAGGTGCTTCGGGAGGGCCTGCCGGGACCTCGCCGCCAGGTGCTTCCCCCTGCGGTGGGGATCCCCAAACCCCCACCTGGGCGGTGAGCCCCGTGTGCCGCGCGTGCTGTTCTACGTAAAAAAAAATCAGCGAAAGAGGACGGGGCTATCTGTGGTCTTTTCGGTTTGCAGAACGCGTGCCGAATTACTGAGGCTTTCCACGCGCAACGTCGCGTGCACTTCCCCAAGAAGGGCGTCAAGCTCACATCCAATTTCCTCCCAAGGCCGGCCTCAGCACCTCGGACATGGTAATAAAATAGCCCGGAATACAATAATCCCTGCCTTGACCCTTTCAAACTCATACAGATGTGATGGTCACAATGTACTAGGCCGATCACTGTCCTAAATTCAACGCCAGTATGTGTGTGTGGAGAGAGTACAACTCATCAGTCAATTAGTATGGCACTACACTCCTACTTTTTCCCAGTCTTAATGGAGACCGAGACAATTATATATGAAATCTCGTTGGCTGGAAGTAAAGGGGAAAAACAGAAGATGGAACAAGATGCCAGCTCCTTAAGGATTTGGGGCTGGGCCAAAGTGTGTCATTACTTGTGCATTTTCACCTTTCTAAATGTGTTATTTCTTACTGATTGTCTCCTAACATCTCTACTCCTGTAGGTCAAATGATTTTTTTTTAAGTGTATCCTGTGTTGAAGTAAATCAGTTGTTTTAGGACAATCTTAACACAAACTTTAAAAATGTAGAATTGTACCTATTTTAAAAACTCTTTTATCCAGGCAGTTTTGCAGAACTGAATTCCCCCATGTTATAGTATGTGATTTCTCTTTAGCATGCAACTAACAATCATAAAATCTGACATTATTAACAAATCCAATTGGCAGCCAAATTATCATAAAGTGTCTGATACAAAATCTAAACCAACAAGGTGAAGATTGAATAGCATCATGAAATACTTCCAGAATTGTTGGAATTCCAGAAAGGAAGACTGAAATTGGCTACATCTTTTCCCAGATGCTAGGTACTCAGTCCCCTTCCCCGCCCCCCCCATTCCTCCATCCCCAATAGACCTCCCAGAAAATAAGTTGTCTAGTTCCAAGGTTCTGAATGGAGCAGATGGCCAGAAACAAATATGCAAATTTTGCTCTGTTCTTAAGCTCTAATAATTCAATGAAATTAAAGAGAATTAGGAGTTAGTGTTATTCCATCAAATTCTAGGCATAGAAGATTCACAATCATTTAAGAATTCTTAGATCCTTTACATTCTAGGTGGAAACGTATGCTCTAAAGACTCCCTGTTTCCTTAAATTTTTATAACTAAGTCTTGCTAGGGCAACGAAGGTGTTTCTGGTTTTGTCTCTATGATATAGTGGAAAGAGCATAATACTGGAAATAAGGAGACCAATGTATAGCCTCAGCTGAGTCACTGAGGCTATTTGCCCCTCAAATGCGTCCTCTGAAATGAGACAATATTTACCAGTCTCTTCCCACTCTAACTTGGCAGTTATAGATTGAGGCCCTGGTTTACACTGAACCCTATCACATGAGTTCCTGCCATCACTATACAGCATAGCCTGAGAGGACCCTTTTCCTCAACATTATGCTCACAAGACACCCAGTGTCATTCCATGAATTTAATATTTTTAGCCCTACCACAAAAGGATAACACAGGTCATCTGGTGTAGAGTTCTATTCAATTATAAATAATAAATGGAAACATAATAATATAATACACCCATAATCCTATTACCTAGAATCTCACTTTTTAAAAATCCAGTAAAGGAGGTGTGCAATATGAGAGTAACAGGAAAAGATAGTTAGGCAAGATATCTTTATTTAGCACCTGTTTCTCTCACAAGATGGTTTATGCAAAAATATTTATCAAATGCCTATTGTGTGCCAGGTGCTGCGTTAGGTGCTGAGGCTGCAGTAATGACTCTGTTCCCAAAAAGTTAGTAATCTAGTGGAAAAGACCGGCAAAGAATAAGGTGCAATGCAATGTGGTGTTAAAGGAAGAGGGACACTTAACCTCGCTTGAGGTGTCAGAGAAGACTTCACACACACACACACACACACATACACACACAAAGGCAATAATTGAACAGATTTCTGAAGGATGAGTTTTTCGGACAAAAAGGGGTGGTAGGAAAGTGGACTACAAGCTCTGAGGATAGCAAGGGCAAAGCCCTGAAGATGAGAGATAACATAATCTACTTAGGGAACAGCAAGAGGTACAATATGGCTGGAGCAAAGAGTTTGATGGGATGTCAAAATATGAGATAAAGCAGGTATCAAGATTATTCGTGGGGGGAGGGCTTATTTGCCTTGATAAGGAGTTGGGTCTTTATCTTGAAAGTAATAATGAGCCACTGAAGAGCTTTATGCAGGAGAATGAAATAATCAGATTTGCACTTTAGTAACAATTCTTGTGACTATGGAAAATGGATTTCAGAGGCAACTTTATAGGCAAGGAGAATAGTTATGAGGCTATTGCACTTATTGAAGTGAGAGAGGATAAAACATTGACTTAAACTATAGCAGTGAGAATAAAAAGAAATGGATGTATTTGAAACATCCATAAGGTAAAACAGACAGGACTTTGAGGGGCAAATAGCCTCAGCCTTGACCAGTGGTCAAGGGTGCCCCCTGAGATGGGCTAGAGGAGGGACAGGTGGGAAAAGTAATAAGTTCAGAGTAGAACATGTTACCTTTGAGGTGCCTGTGGGACATCCAAATGGAGATGTTCAGGTGCAGTGCAATATAGAATAGGAGAGGTAATATAGTAATTAAATTTGAATATAACAGGAGAAAGTAAATATTGCTTACAAGAGACTGGAAGCTATTGGTATATGAAAAGAAACATCTGTCTAGGCAGGTTGTCATCTATGACATCCTAGAACTTCTCTATGAAGAGGAGTCATAACCCATGGATGGTCATAACCCATGGCCAAAGGGAACAATACCAGAGACATGGGCTTATAGTAAAGCAGGAGTAGAGGCTGGTGCAGGGGAACAGTCACTGAAAGCAGGTAGAACAATAAGCTGGAAGTAAGAAGAATTATTGCCTATAAGAGCTGAAAGAGAACTTCAAATCCAAATCCATTATTTTATACATATTGAATATCAGAAAGTTTGAGTTGCACAGATTTTCAAAACCAATTAGTAATAGAGCTAGAATTATGACCTAGATATTTTAAACCCCAGTTCTATCCAGTTTACTAAACAATAGTTTAAAGCTATTTATAGGAGAATCTCTTCTGATATTCTTTGACTAGAAATTTCTTATTCTAAAACTTCCATGCACTGATATTTCAATTATGATTTATACTTGGAATGATGTCTCCCAGACTCTCAAATTCCCTACACACTCTCTGAATTGTTAGAGGTGTTTTGGGGATGGAAGAAGAAAGTGGTAGTGGTGGCAGTAAAGGCCAGTTAATAATAAAGCTAATGAAGCTTCCATGACTCCTTCCAGAAGGGGTCCTAACTAGTGATAACATGGTTACAAGATTTAGTAAAAAATTATGAAAATCACTTCCGTGTATTTTTCTCTCAAGTCTCCCAAATTGTATATACTTCAGACTCTAGAAAACCTAGGTTAACCCAACCAGCAGTATCTGAAGTTAAGAATTAATATTAGCATTAAAATGTAAGCTTATAAGTTAGTAGACCAAGGGCATCTAGGTGGCTCAGTCGGTTAAGCGTCTGCCTTCAGCTCAGATCATGATCCCAGGATCCTAGGATCAAGACCCACATTGGGCTCCATGCTCAGCAAGGAGCCTGCTTCTCCTTCTCCCTCTGCTGCTCCCCCTGCTTGTGCTCTCTCTCTCTGTGTCAAATAAATGAATAAAATCTTTTAAAAAAAGTTAGTAGACCAAAGCACAGGCAACAAAAGAAAAAAGAGCTACATTGGACTTCATCAAAATTAAAGAATTTTGTGCATCAAAGGACATTATCAACAGAGTAAAAAAGGATCCCACAGAATGGGAGAAGATATTTGCAAATTATATATCGGATAAGGGAATAATATTCAGAATTTTTCTAAAAACTCCTATAACTCAATAACAACAACAAAACAATCAGATTTAAAAATAGGCACAGGCTTAGTCAATGAAGCATGCAACTCTTGATCTGGGGTCGTAAGTTCGAGTCCCACGTTGGGTGTGGAGATTACTTTTAAAAAATGGGCAAAAGACTTAAATACACATATATTTCTCCAAAGAACATATACAAATGGCCAATAAACACAAGAAACGATGCTGAAGATCACTAATAATTAGGGAAATGAGAATCAAAATCAAAATCAAAATGAAATACTACTACACACCCATTAGAATGACAGTTGTAAAAACAAAACAGAAAATAAGTTTTATGAAGAGAAACTGGACCCCTTGTACATTGATGGTAGGAATTAAAAAATGGTACAGCTGCTGTGTTAAACTGTATGGCAGTTCCTCAAAAAATTAAACATAGCATTACCATATGATCTAGCAATTCCACTTCTGGGTATGTACCCAAAAGAATTACAAGCAAAGAGTCAAAGGAAATTTGTACACCAGTATTCATAGGAGCATTATTAACTTAGCCAAAATGTGGAAGCCCAAGTGTCCATCAGCAAAAGAATGGATAAACAATATGTTATATATATAATGGCTTATTATTCAGCCTTAAAAAGGAAGGAAATTCAGACATATGCTACAGTATGGATAAACCTTGAAGCTATTATGCTAAATGAAATAAACCAGTCACAAAAGGACAAAAGGACAAATACTGTATGATTCCACTTATTCCACTTATTCCACTTATATGGGTTCTTATATGAGGTTCTTAGAGTAGTCAAATTCAGAGATAGAGAAAAGAGAAGGCTGGTTGCGAGAGGCTGGAGGGAGATGAGAATGGGAAGTTATTATTTAATGGGCACAGAGTTTCAGTTTGGGAAAATAAGGAAGCTCTGGAAGTGGATGGTAGTGATAGTTGCACAGCAATGTGAACACTTAATGCACTGAATTGTACTTTTAAAAATGGATAAAATAGTAAATTTTATGTTATGTATATTTCACCACAATAAAAAAATGGACATTGATTTCTTCAATGCAAGTTTCCCTCACTACCTTTGGGATATCCATTCCAGAACAGATAATTAGAAAATACTGTTTCCATCAACCAACAAGTATCTATTGAATGCTTCCTTTATGGAGTAAAATAGTCATTTCCCATCCCAGGTCATGGTTAGCTATAGAGGACATCCAGATATGAAGTTGGAAAGAAGGAAGAGGTTGGAAAATGATCTTCTTTCTCTGTTTTTATTTTCCCATCCTTCCCATTTGGGCCAGAAGAGTCATAGAATTCAAATCAGTCAATTGAGAATGGAACTAAATATCTACAAAATTGCCTGACAGGTGGGGTTGGGTAGGTGATCTCCAAGGAACCTACTAACTCGCTTCTCTTCTGCATTGCATTGTTAAGCCTCTTAGGAACATTAAGTACTTGAATGAAACTTAATTTAAGGTCATGCAACAAGGCTTAATAGCATAAGGGACTCACAGTCAATAGAGACTGTGTACAAGAAACTGAACTCTAGTGGAATCAATAAACACACCATATCTCTGTAAAACTTCACATAAGTACAGAACATTTTTTTGTATTAAACATTTTCCAATTGATAACCATTCCTGTGGTGCCAGTCTCTAAGTATAATGGTGAGTATCAGAATCCTTATATTCCAGGACTGATTGTGCCACTAAGCCAACTCTTTTTCTTCATCTGTGAAGTTAAGACATTGGACTAAATGATCTTAGGATTCCCTATATTTCCCACATACTACAGGTTGAATTATTTCATATTTTTAGAACACATAATTTTATTATACTTACTTGGATATACTATAGTCAGTCATGTATCAACTCTCAATTTCACCTCTTAACACACCCAAAGCATAGTACACAGTATAGTCCCAAAAAAGTTTGTAGATCTATCTAGATAAGTGGTAGACATTACTATAAAGGAGTTTGACTCTCACTCACTGATGTCTTGGTCTGTGTTCTTTTCTCTTTCTCTTTTTTCTGTTCCTTCCCCATGAGCTTAGAAAACTCATCCCAGTCACATCAGTTAATTGAAAGTGGTATAATACTTCTAAAATGTTTGATGCATAAAAAGTGTTCAATAAATGTTTGTTTCCAAATTTTAATTAATTTCACTTTCTCCACCAAAATAATTATTAGCTTTTTCTTTATGAACAAAGCCAACACTTTCTATAAACATAATCAATCAGCAACTAACTGGCTTATCTATCTACTTTGGGTTCTTCAGAAAGCAGACTGAATGAGGTAGCTTCTTTGATAGGTAATCTTGGGAAGCAGAGAAACAGAGAGAGATAAGAAAGAAGAGCCATTTGAGAACACATTATTGAGCTGGCTACCACATCGATCAACTGGAACTCAATTTTACTGAGGACTCTCCAAGAAACCATATAGAATCCATCTTAGAATTTTCCCGCCCAAGGACAAAGGCTGATGCATTTATCAACGGACTCCCTTCACTTATTAATTGAGGGCAGCTTTCAGGGGAATTAGTCCCCTTATATGTCTGGTCATTCAGTGTAGGCTTAGTGAGCTTCTGTGGCTTTGGAGAGAGTGGTGAGTCAGGAAGGTAGATGCCCCAGGCACTTGGGGGAGAACTGTGGCTTGCGTGGGAACTGTCCAACACCTCTGCAGCTGAAATCAAAGGAAGTGCCACAGGACACCAAAAGTATCTGCTACCATCTATCATTTAAACTTTTCAGATCCATTTTTGCCCTATATAAAATCATTCAGTCATCAATTCTTTAAGATCATGACCAGTTGCTAATTCTCAAAAGGACTTAAGGCAAGAGAGTTAGTGTAGCAAGCAGACGTCCCATGCTGCAACTGGTCCAAAGACCATAATTTATATTCATCAGGTCCCTTCTCTACCACCCATTATAGATTTTCCTCACCCTTGGCAAGCACTTTAGCTGGCCTGAATTGTTTGTTTGATGGGGAGATCCAGGTTTTCATCCTTGAGGCTAAGCCCTTGGATGACTTGCTCATGTAAGGCTGAGGTTGCTACAGCTTTTCATTCAGTGCTATCACCAGACATGAAAGAACAAGGGGAATCCCAGTGAATCTTTTGAGATCTAGAAATACTCCTCCTGTTCCCATTATTTAGCAGCAATCCCAGGTGCTGATGATAATCAGATCAATTAACCTGCCAGTATAAAAAATGCCCTTCTTTATCTACTAGTACCCTGGTTTAAAGAACCAAAGTGAGAGGGTGGTAGTTGTAGCTATAGGTTTTGTGAGACTGTTGTTGTACCCCTCAGTAGTAGAGATTTTCTTCTTCCCGCCAACAGTAACCAAGATCTATAATGTAACAGAGCCTAGGGATGTGATAATAGGAAGCACAAATTTTGCAATAGGTTCACTGGATATTATGGTGAGAGGAGCCATTCCTACTTCCCCACTTTGGTTTCCAGGCCCATGTATTATAATTATTGAGTACACAGCACCATATATTGATCATTGGCTCAGTGCATATACCTCATCAGGTAGAACAACTCCCAACCATACAGGGTGTTGTCCCCAAAATAACTGAACCCTTACTAGTCCATTGTTACACTCCATCAGATCAACTTTGTCTAGATAACATGGTGTGTGGTGGGAACTGTGGATCCTATGGTCTCGTACTCATTGTTGTCTTGTTGTTGTATCTCCTTCACTATGGTTCTTTTAGTCCAAAGTGATGTTATTTAGGATACCATGTCAGTAAATAAATCATTCTCTAAGCCCTCAGGTAATAATCCTGAAAGAGATGCTATGGGCAAGGAAGCCAAGAACATATCCAGAATAGGAGATGCTTCCTGTAGGATGAATCACTTCTTCCTCCAGAAGGGGGTGAGGGATCTGATGTAATCAACTTGCCATTAAGTGCCTGGCTGTGTCCTTGAGGATTGGTACTTCATTGAATGCTCAGTATTGGTCTTTGCTGCTGGCAAGTCAGAACTTCTGCAGAAGCAGTAGCTATTTCAGTTTGGTAAGAAAGAGCCAATATTATTGGGGCCATGCATGGCCTCCATACCTACTAACAAGGCTACTGTGTGCATGGGTCCATTGTACTAGCATTGGGGTACTAAGAACAGAGGCTGGCTAACATTTGCTTGAGGAGACTCCTGGTTGTTGGGGGTCATAGATACTCTCTGGTAGACATTAGTGTAAGACACAAGGATGTGCATGTTTGTTTCTATTCCTATACTCCATATACCTCTCTCCCACTTTATACTCAATATTAAAATCTTATTCATCCTAGGCCTCTGACCAATCAGCCAAGTAATTCACCACTGCACAGGAGAGCGTATATATCCTTATATTAGGCTAGTTTTTCTTCCATACACGAAGTGCCTATTCCAACCTCTGCCCACAATGAGACTTTCTTTTTACCACTGTCTTTTAGTGGCAGTAGTCCTATGGATGGGATATAGCACAACAGCAGATCATTTTCACTTGTACCAATATATGGAGCCAAGCCATATTTAAAATAGGCTTGGATTTTTTTTTCTCCTCTGTCAGTTGGTCACAGGGAACATCTCATGAGACCATAGGTGTAGAATGATAGAGAATCACTGGTGCAACAGAGGGTGGTGACATGGGAGTCTAGTCATCCGTTTGTGAAATTTACTTGTGCCCTCTGGACTTTCTTAGACCTGATCCTTTATGTGTCATTTCCAACATATGATAGATCACTGCTGTCCAAGCTCACTTTATAACTTAGATGATTTGACAATATACCTACATTTTCAATCACTTGATGTCCAATAGTCAGGTGCTCAGTCTCTACTAGGACCCTATAGTATAACAGAAATTGCTTTTCAAATAGTGGGTGGTTCTCTGTGGCAGGAAGCAGACCTTGACTCAGAATTCTAGAGCTCTGAATTGCCACTCTCCATTGGATACCTCTACCAATCACTGAATCTTTTGGGTCATATAGTCTAGCAACAAGGAAACTTGTACCATTGCCTGAACTGCTGCAGAGCCTTTGCTTCTTTGAGTCTCACCTGAAACTGGAAAATTTCCATGTCCCTCAATAAATGGTTTGGGGCAGTATCGGCTGCCTCTAAAATTAAAAGAGACCAAACTTGTGCTGTATTTCTTGCTAAGTGTTAGGAATGCAAATTTTAATAACTAAGGATATCTATTCTAGTTATACATTTGGGGCTTGGAAGAGTGACCACAGGATGGCCTGCAAACCCATTGGAGATGCCTTGTACCAGGACTCCATTTATCCCCTGGCCTCTTGAAGCCCCCACTTTATTGAGGGGGGGCATAATGGCATTTGGGTCCCCTGTTATGAGTGGCATCTGAGATTCTGTATCTAAAAGCCCTTGAAAAGTCTGAGTAAATGAATACAAGTTCCTTTGTGGGAAAAATTGAAGAGTTAATGTATATATTTATGAGGGAGCTGCATGGTCTTTCCTTGAGCGGATCAGGCTTCCTTTTCAGCCATTGGGCTCTGGGTCTGGGAGCTACCTCAGATATGGAAACTCAACAAAAAATTATGATTTTCTATCATCAGGATGCTGATCCTAGTCTGCTGCTCACCTGCTTTTGATTTTTTTTAATTATGAAAGTCAAGTCGAGTAATAGTTTCACAGGTTGCCTATCTATCTTACCTCTAAGAATACAAAGGTCTGTTAGCCATTACCCCAAATCTCTGAGGTCCAGGAAACCTGGGTTACCCCTCTAGTTTTATTGTCTATTACAGTAACTATGTCTTTGATGTTTAAGTGCAGTTACCTGGCCTCTAATATCATGGAATTCTTTCATTCCCATTGACCCTTGGGAACCCAATTCTACGGCAGCATTTTCTTCCATGAGCACTGGTTCATAGAGTACACTGCCACTGAGCTTTTAAAAAAAAATGCTCCCACATTTTTTATTACCCCAGTGAAGGGAATAGTCTAGGAAATGTTGTCAGGCAGTCGGTCTCACATAAAAACCTCATTCTAACATGTCTACCTCTTTGAGTTTTCTGATCTCTTCCTTAGTACTCTGATGGGCAGTCTGGCATCTCTACACCATTCACACGTCCTAACTTAAAGGCACCATCTCAGCAGTGTGTTGGGACAATCGAGGTGTCCTTGACAGGATGTTAAACCCTAAGTCATGTTATATGTTATATGTTCCAACAAATGCTTCCCTATTCTGCTTTATATCCCACTCATCCTATTTTATTTAACACCTTCAAATCTATTCCCATAGATCTTTCCCTCGTTCCTGTCAGTACATATTAGCCAGATTCTCTAATTATTTCAGTAAGTTATTTCTTCCCAGTAGCAGAGACTGTACCTTCCCTCATATGGTACTCTGAAACCTGACTCTCATTATTAATCTGCAGAGCATTTGGAAGAGTCAGTAAAGAAGATCCCAAGGAGGATAATCATCATGTTGCAAGACATTCAACCCAGGGAGGTGCTCGTCCTCTCCAGGCAAGGGAAGAAGGCTGTTTTCTAGTGAGGGGGAAAGACAGGTTTCTTCAGCCTTCATTATTCAAGGGCATTCAGGGTTTAAGGCCCTCACACATATCCTTCATCCCAAGTCTCAGGGTCCCAGTCTTTCTCTGTCAAAGCCATGATGTGAACATTTATCTTTAACATAGGAGACCCACATGTTCAATCTCCTTTGCTATTCTGCTACTCCTAAGATTAAATTCTGAACCTGATTTTTAGCACAGTCTGCCATATTGCTATAGGGTCTGTTTACTTTCTGTCATGGAGGACATCTGACTTTCATAGAATTCCTTGAGTTGATAATTGGCTGAACTGAACTTGTCTTTCTTTCTTTAAGGCATTCTTTAAGACTTCTAAGGCAGTTTACAAAAGCTAGCCAATATTACTACTTGTATAATTATCATAGCCTCTTTTCATTCCAGTATTAGAGATACTAGATAAGCAAAGCTTATGGTAGTTATGTCAGAGGTATGGACATCACAATTACCGCCAGCAATGGAGTTTTTGTCTCCATCTGTCTGGTGAGTAAACCATCTCCAGAATACTAGCCAGAGGGTCTACTTTTTAGAGTTATATCTAGTACTACTGTCTTAGTTTGGGTCCCCTCAAGAGCAGAGCTTGAAGTAAGGACTTGAGTTTAGGTAATTTATTTCAGACATGAATCCAGAAGATTGGAAGAAGGAAGTGAGCTTATCAAAAAAAGGAAGATGGAAAATCCAGCAAACGGTATGTTATTGAGCTAACTACCATGGAGGACAATGGGGCTCAAGTCTTCTGAGGATCCTTTGAGGAATCATGTAGGATGTACCTCAGAATTGTCCCTCCAAAGAATGGGAAACTAAACAATCCCCTGGCTTCCATACTACATTGTTTGAGGCATGCCTAGAGGTATTTCTTCCCTACAATTTGGGCTTGCCCTGCACACAGCTGTGTAAGTTCCCATTGTTTAAAAGAGAGACTTGGGAAAGAAAGTCGGAGAGATGAGATGATGGGATTCTGTCATCATGCATGGGAAAGTACACTACAGCTATAGCAGAACGCAGAGGTGGGCTAAGTGGATGCAGGTTACCAAGGTTACCAAGGTTACCAGGTTACCAAGAGCATCTGCTTCATCACCAAAGCCAATCCTGTATACCAGTAAATGGTCCCCTAGTCTTCTTTAATTAAATGTTCCCATCTCTTCCTTGTTAAGAAATCCTACTTATAGGCCCCATCCATAACCTTTATCTCCTCATAGACACTGAGTGAGAGAAGAAACAATCTACTTTATAAAGTTAGTGCTAAAGTTAGGAAAGATCCTAGCAGTAAGAGTTACATGATTGTGATTTCCTATCAGGTGTGTGTGTGTGTGTGTGTGTGTGTGTGTGTGTGTTTTACCTGTGTCAAGTTATTGGGGGAAGACCTCTAAGCAAATTAGCAGTTGTTCAATCCCTTTACTCTTGGCTCCAAAATCTAGTGCCCAAGAGATAGAACTTTGCTTTACTTTTCATGGCACTCTCTGGGAGGGCTCTCCAAGAGAAGATATTAAAACATCTAGATGAGTAATAATATAGGTTCTTCTATTCTTTTGTGAATTTCTGGTACATCCTTCCAGATAACAGGAAAACAAGGAAGAAAGAAAAGGGTACTGTTTAAGAGTATTATTAGTACTGTTATCCTTTGCTCGACTGAGATTCAGTGTGGGAGGGATAGCACTTGGGGTAAATGGGTACATGTCTATCTCTCCCCTTCCTTCTTCAGTCTCATTCACCCCCTCCAACTTGCTCCTCTCAGGTCCTGGCATGTCCTTGGCATTGGTTGATATGGGCTGGTCTCCAGGCAGCCCATCCAAGTCCAGAACTTAGAAACAAAGCAGTGCATCTTGGCACCATCCTGCTTGAAGCTCCCTCTCTTTTCTCATTTGAAGATTTTATTGTGTCACCCTGGGGAAAGAAAAATGGGGTTAAGAAGCAAGAATTCTGGGAGAACAAAGGGGGGCGGCCAGAAGAGGCAATAATGAGAAGAATCCAGATTTAGAAAAATTATATCTAAAGGAATATTGGGGTCAGAACAGTGACGACATTATTTTCTATCCTTTCCATCTAGTGGTTCACACTGTTTTCTCTCACCTCTGCCTCATGATTGGTTTTATTCACAACTTGAAAAGCGCTACTTCCTTTTTCAAAAAACGTTTATTCACTTAAGTAAATGAGCTTAGCTTTCAATTCTCCACCTCTTTTCCTCTTTCTTCTTCCTGTCCTACTCTTTAATTTCTCATGCTATCTTTATAAAAAGAACAATGAAAAGCAAAAACTGAAACAAAATATGAGCCATCACAAACATACACCTGTAAAACAAATTTTACATATCCACATAACTGAACTAAGAAAATGAATCACTGAGATGTCTTCCTTTGGGTTTCACTCAAAAGTGAATTCTGGGGGCAACTGGGTGGCTCAGTTGTTAAGCGTCTGCCTTCGGCTCAGGTCATGATCTCAGGGTCCTGGGATCGAGCCCCGCATCAGGCTCCCCGCTCAGCGGGAAGCCTGCTTCTCCCTCTTCCACTCCCTCTGCATGTGTTCCCTCTCTTGCTGTATCTCTCTCTGTCAAATAAATAAATAAAATCTTAAAAAAAAAAGCTTTTAAAAAAAAAGTGAATTCTGCCACAAGAATTTGTGTACAAGTAGTTCATTCGGGAAGCAATCACAGGAAGCACAGTGGAGGAGGGGGAAGGACAAGAAATGGAGAGAGACATGGCAAAAGATGGTGCATTATCACTAGGCAGGTTACCACCATGAGCAACTAGGGTCACTACCACTATGGACCCTCTAAGAGACTGTGTAAAGCACATCCGAAATGGTCCCAACAAGGGACAAAGAAGCAGGAGTATTTACCCATCAGTCTTCACCCATTACAGTAGCCCCCTCCTTAGCTGTAGGGGGTATGTTCTAAGACCCCCAGTGGATGCCTGAAACCAAGGATAGCACCAAACCCTAGATATACTATATTTTTTCCTATACATACATACATGTTGATAACATTCAATTTATAAGTTAGGCACAGTAAGAGATTAACAATAGTAACTACTAATAAAATAGAACAACTGTAACAATATACCATAATAGAAGTTATGTAAATGTGGTCTTTCTCTCTCTCAAAATATCTTTTTTTTTAAAGATTTATTTATTTTTATTTATTTGACAGAGAGAGACAGCGAGAGAGGGAACACAAGCAGGCAGAGTGGGAGAGGGAGAAGCAGGCTTCCCGCTGAGCAGGGAGCCCGATGTGGGCCTAGATCCCAGGACCCTGGGATATGACCTGAGCCGAAGGCAGACGCTTAATGACTGAGCCACCCAGGCGCCCTCTCTCTCAAAATATCTTATTGTACTGTATTGACCTTTCTTCTTGTGATGATGGGTCGTCTGCTTTACCGTGGTTGACTGCAAGTAACTGAAGCCAGGGAAAGTTAAACTGTGGTTAAGGGGTGGGGCTACTATATTGGTTGAAGTTTCTTCCAAGACATTAACTCCCCAGGAGCCCAAAGGCAGAGAAATCCTTAAGGTGAGGAGTCATTGGAGGTAAGCAAATTTTCTACCCAAATGCAGCTGACCTCCAGAATGGGCTGAGGGGATGTGAGCAGAGCATTGATGTCAAAGTTGCATATTTTTGTCTGAAAAAGCCATCTGCTAATTTAGCTTGTTTTTTCTCTAGATTGACTAATTGTTTCAGTTTTCTTAAAACATTAAAAATACTTTTCAATATCTCTATCATGTTTTTGTAGGCTGCATGATAATAGTAATACCCTATAATTTCTCATGTTTCTCACAATACACTTTCAATGATCTTTTTTAATCTCAAAATAGTCCTTGAAATGAATATTATTAGCTTCACTTTATTATAAAAGAACTGTGGCTAAGAGAAGTTAAATATTCCCCCATAAGGCCATAAAGTAAGTTGCTGATGCTCAAATTTGGCTCATTTTATTCTCACTTTGCTACTTTTCCCACCATACCCACATTTGTTTCCTATAATAGTGAAGAATTTCATAAGTATGTGCACGGGATGTAATATACTAATAATGCCTAAATATTAAGTAAAAATCATGTTAACATTCTTTATATGACTCTCTCATACTCATATCCCTAGCTGGTGCACCTGGAATACATAATAGAAGATAAGGAACCACCATAAAAATACAAACGAAGTTAAAGAATAAAGGGTATGAATGGAAGCAATGCAAGTGCCCATAGGTAGATGAATGGATAAAGAACACACACACACACACACACACTGAAATATTAGCTATACAAAAGAATGACATCTTGCTATCTGCAGCAACATGGATAGATCTAGAGGGTATAATGCTAAGTGAAATAAGTCAGAGAAAGACAAATACCATATGATTTTACTCATATGTGGAATTTGGGAAACAAAACGAACAAAGAAAAAAGAGAGAAACAAAAAAACAGACTCTTAACTCTAGAGAACAGACTGGTGGTCGCCTGAGGGGAGGAAGTTGGGGGTGGGTGGGTGAAATAGCAGAAGGGGATTAAGAGTACTCTTATCATGTATCAATTACTGAGTAATGTATGGAATTGTTGAATCACTATGTTGTACATCTGAGACTAGTATAACGTTCTATGTTAATTACACTGGAATTAAAAAATGCAAACTAAAAAAAAAGAATAAAGGGTATGAATCCATTATAAGTAGAGAAGTACTAGGAAGAAACTGAACAAGCTTCTAACATGGATTGGGTGTTAGGGCACAGGAAGGAAGCTGCACATAATTTTTCTTCCCACATCAGAAGATCAAGAGTGTAATTTTCATGAAAAGAGTGAAGTTGATTATAATCATAAGGTATCAGTCACTTAGAATTGGCTGTAGACCAACAGCTAGTGGAACTCTTAATTCCTCCAAAGTATTACTGACAAGCTGGGTAGAGAATTTCTGGGGTAAGAATTGTTGAGGATGAGTAGACTTAACAGGTGACAGTGTCATTTCTGTTCTCAAGATGACTCAATTGATTACATCGAACGCCCAAGGCAATGTTAAGAAAGTATATAAATTTAAGAAGGTATATAGAGTGGTCTCTGAAAGTATGTAACATAAAGGGTTTTACATTTCACTGTTGAATATCTCACCCCAGATTGGAAATGCCCAGTGCATCTTTATCTATCAATTCTGATCACAGTAGCAGACTTTGCAGAAGACAGAACACAGAGGGGGTGGGTCTCATCTGTGATAAGTTAAAGAGAGCTGGCTCGTAGGGTAGGTATTTTTTTTTTTTTTTGAGCTGAGATAAAGGGGAAAAACTATCCAAGAAATTATCAAAGACCTAGAAGGCATAAGAAAGCAAGCCTGTGCCTAAAATAATCTCTATTTGGATGGAATCAGGCTTACAAAGTAAAAGGAATTATAGCAAAATGGAGCTTCAGTATGTATCAAGAAAGCAGAGAGCTATTACACTGGGGAAAAACTTGATTTAGCAATGTCAGAGAAAAACAATATGAGCTCTAAAAGCAGGCTTAAATCAACACACCTGCCAGGAAATACCAGGAAGAGGGTATAGCAGGCCGTGGTTTGCTACAAAAGATCCATTCCCCTTATTCTCTATTAATAGGACCCCAGTTTTGTTTAGATATGCATCTATGCCACGTGTGATTCTGGAGTAATCCTCAGCTCAGGGGTCAATGCTAATTGATCTGAGTCAGTTATGATATCCCTATTCCCATGCCAGGAACTGCTTTATGAGCATGTGGTCCAGGGATCTGGTTCTTACCCATGAAGAGGATGGGTGAGGGCTTCTGGGTTAAGGTTTCCTATTCTGCCCCTTTTCTGCCTCTGTGTCTATAGGTGATGCCTGGAACTGCTACACCAATCTAGTTACCAGCCTGAGCATGAAGCCAAGATACTTATCACCATGGTGGAGTAGAGAGATGAAAAGAAACTGGGTCAATGATGACATTGGTGAGTAGCTGCATCAATCTCCTGAAACCTGTTTACTGAGTGCTTCAGGACTTTCTGATACATGAATTGGTGAATTTCTATTATTTAAGTCAATTTGGGATTTTTGTAACTTACAACCAAAGACACCTCAGCTGATGTAAAAGTGAGAGCAGTGGTAAGTATATCTTCAATCCCAGCATGCAGACTTTGCCCTTTCAATTATAGAAGAGGAGCAGGACAAAACTAGAAAGCAGTATAAATATTACATGTCCAGTTAATTTGTTAGAAAAGATTCAGGAAAGTCTACTTCCAAGGAATCATATCCATGTTTTCCTGAAGTAGGAAAAAAAATATTTTTAACTTAAATTCTAGTTAGTTAACATATAGTGTAGTATTGGTTTCAGGAGTAGAATTTAGTGATTCATCATTTACATATAACACCTAGTGCTCTTCCCAACAAGTGCCCTCCTTAGTGCCCATCACCCATTTAACCCATCCCCCCACCCAGGAAAAAATATTTTTTAAAAAGAGAGGGAGAAATGTTAATTCTTTTCCCCAACAGTAATGCCTTATTGTATCATATATTTGAAAATGAGGCTCTTTTTCTTATCAGATTTATTAAGATATCATTGACCTATAATTTGGTATAAGTTTTATAAGGTGTATAACATAGTGATTTTATATATGTATATATTGTTAAATGATTACTACAAAGGGGTTAGTTAACACAGCAATCACCACATAGTTAAAATTTTTTGTGCATGTAATAACTTTAAAAATCTATTCTCTTAGCAATTTTCAAATATAAAATACAATATTGTTAACCATAGTCACCATGCTGTATACTACATCCCCAGGACTTATTTATCTTGTAGCTGGAAGTTTGTACATTTTGATCATTTTCACTCTTTCCCCTACTTGCAACCCCCTTCCCCTGGCAACCACCAATTGGCACTCTTTCTATGAGTTTGGTTTTTTTTTAGATTCCACATATAAGTAAGATCATTCAGTATTTGTCCTTTTCTGTCTGACTTATTTCACTTTGCATTATGCCCTCAAGATTCATCCATGTTGTCACAAATGGCAGGATTTTATTAGTTTTTATGGCTGAATAATCTTTCTTTCTTTCTTTCTTTCTTTCTTTCTTTCTTTCTTTCTTTCTTTCTTTCTTTTTCTTTCTTTATTGTCTTTATCAATTCATCCTTTGATGGACACTTAGGTTGTTTCCATAACTTAGCTATTGTAAATAATGTTGCAATGAACATGGGGATGCATATATCTCTTCAAGATAGTGATTTCATTTCCTTGGGATATATACCCAAGAGATGGGATTGCTGGATCATATAGTAGTTCTATTTTTAATTTTTTTGAGGAAACTCCATACTATTTTCCACAGTGGCTGTACCAGTTTATGTTCTCATCAGTAGTGTAGAAGGGTTTCCTTTCTTCACATCCTCACCAACACTTGTTATTTCTTGTCTTTTCATAATAGCCATTCTAACAGCTGTGAGGTGATATCTCATTGTGGTTTTGATTTGATTTCCTTAATGATTAGTGATGCTGAGCACCTTTTCATGTACCTATTGACCGTTTCAAGTCTTTGTCCATTTTTAATCAGATTATTTTTTTGTGATTGACTTGCAAGAGTTTCTTGTATATTTTGAATATTAACCTTTATTGGGTATGTGGTTTGCAAATATTTTTTATCTTCTGTAGGTTGCCTTTTCATTTTGTTGATAGTTTCTTTAGCTGTATAGGAACTTTTTAGTTTGATGTAGTAACACTTGTTTATTTTTGCTTTTGTTGCTTGTGCTTTGGGTGTCATATCCATATCCACTGTGAACACCAACATCAAGGAGCTTTTCCCCTATGTTTTCTTCTAGGAGGTTTATGGTCTAAGGCCTTATAATTAAGTCTTTAATCCATTTTGAGTTAATTTTTGTGAATGGCATAAGATTTAGTTTCATTCTTTTGCACATGAATATCCAGTTTTCTCAGCACCATTTATTGAAGAGTATCTTCTCCATTGAGTATTCTTGGCTCCCTTGTCAAATATTAGTTGACAATAGGCTTATTTCTGAGCTTTTGATTCTGTTTCATTGGTCTATGCATCTGTATTTATACCAATACCATATTGTTTTAATTACTATAGCTTTGTAATATAGTTTGAAATCAGTAAGTGTGATGCCAGCTTTGTTCTTTTTTCTCAGGATTGCTTTTGCTGGCTGTTTGGTCTTTTCTGACTCCATATGAATTTAAGATTTTTTTTTCTATTTCTGTAAAAAATATTATTGGAATCTTGGTAAGGATTACATGGAATTTTCAGATTACTTTGAGTAATATGCACATTTAACAATATTAATTTTTCCAAGTCATAAATATGGGCTATCTTTCCATTTATTTCTGCCTTCTTCAATTTCTTTCATCAAGACATTACAGTTTTTGGTGTCCAGATCTTTTACTTCCTTGGTTAAATTTATTCCTAAGTATTTTATTGTTTTTGATGCTATTGTAAATGGGACTGTTTTCTTTATTTGTTTTTGAGATAATTTGTTATTAGTGTATAGAAACACAACTGATTTTTGTGTATTGATTTTGTATCATGCAAATTTACTGAATTTATTCATTAGTTCTAACAGTTTTTTGGTTGAGTCTTTAGGATTTGCTATATATAAGATCATGTCGTCTGCCAACAGAAACAAACCGACATTTTCATTTCTGATTCAGACACTTTTATTTCTTATTTTTTACTTAATCACTCTGGATAGGACTTCTAGTACCATGTTGAATAGGAGTGGTGATAGTGAGCATTCTTCTGTTCCTAATCTTAAAGGAAAAGCTTTCAACCTTTCACCATTGAGTATAACATTAGCTGGGGGCTTAAGGATAATTAGTTTTTAAAAATATTTGAATTTGTGAATATTCCAGATATCATAGCAAGAGAAATGAGGAAAGTATTTGCTTTCAGGATATGGAATCTTTAGGATGGGAACTTAAACCTCTTGAAGGCAAGGATGATGACTCAGATTTGTATTCCCAGAGTCCAGCATAGTGCCTGATAAATAAAAGTTTGTCAAATTAGTAATCTGAAAAACTGGGAAAATTTGGTAACAGAAGATCCAAATAGTATCACTCAGAAAATATTCCTACAAAGATTCCAAGAATAAAATCTTAAACTGTACAGTTTCAAGATGCCAAAACTCACCATGACTTCATTATTTCATTTTTAAAAAAATGGTGCATGCTTTCAAAATTATAAATTCTATCTTATTTACATGTAAAAAGTGCATGGCTGTCTATACCTTAAGTGTCAGCACCACACTTCTTTCCAAAGAGCTCTATGGAAAGAAGGAAAAAGAGTAACTTTGGAGTGCAGAAACTGAAAAACCACATATTAGCCGGGTGATCAAGGTCAATAGTGATAAGTTATTTTGATAGTATGTACTTTTGATATGATATGATGAAGTTGCACTTCAGCTCTGGGTCTTCCTCCCCCGAGCTTATAAACCCAGTCTGATTATGAGAAACACAGAAGGCAAATCTCAGTTGAGACGTTCTATTAAATACTGACCAGTACTCTTCAAAACTGTCAGGGTCATCAAAAACAAGAAAACCTAAGAAACTGTCACAGCCAAGAGGAACCTAAGGAGACTTGGCTATTCAGTGTAACGTCGTATCCTGGATGGGCTCTTGGAATAGAATAAGTACATTAAGTAAAAACTAAGGAAAACTGAGTAAGTATGGGTTTTAGTTGATAATAATGTATCATACATTAATATAAAATGTCAATAATAGGGGAAACTGGATGTGGGATATTGGGAACTCTCTGTACTATCTTCATTTTCATGTAAATCTAAAATTGTTCAAAAATAAAATTTATTTAAAAAACATATAGGCTATAAATAGTTAAAACAAAAATATTAACTTTCTAGCTATGTTTCCTGTTTTTCTAATAATTTACACCTAATACGAAGCTGTCTTACCCTTTTAATAATAGAAATACACATAAAAGCATATTTATATCACAGAAATTCATTATAATCTATACTCTGACAGCAAATATCAAGTACATTTATTGCCAAGATGCATAATAAGGTAGTTGGCAAGCATTAATTTTAATTAATTAACTATGTGTAACTAACCTAAAGACATCAGTCATGAACAGCCAAGTGTCAGTAAGTTACCAATTCTATACTTAAACAAATTGCATCACTAGCCAAGGTCAGAGAATTGTCTTGGATTTTTGGCATGTTTTTTATAAATTGTCATTTTGGAATTGGGTATCACCAGGAAGAGAAATGCTATTAGAGATCAAACTGATTTATTTAAAAAGAGAACATATCAAATGGTAATTTGTATAGCTATTACTCAGAGGGAGACCTTTTGTCTTCTCATCTGTTTTTGCAGTCTTATGATTTTGAAAAAAAAGTAAGCCAAGTACTGACTATGCCATTAGGTTCTTTTACTAATTTAACTTTTATAATTAGAGGTCATATGAATCATTCAGAGCAAACTCAATATATCTCTTTAATTGCTTGGCTCTCACTTTAGTTTTGAAACTAATTATCTGGATAGACATTGGTAATTACTTAACCTTTTTGTGTCTCAGTTTCCTTGCTCTCTCAAAATGACAAAGAGTAATTATCTCATCTGACACAAAGTTGTCATAATGATAATAAGTAAAGTAATAAGGCATAAAAAGTACTTGATAGGTATATTTCAGAGTACTAAACATTCTTTGTAAATACAAACATACACTGAAAAAATATTTGAGAAGTTATGATGAATGGGGGGAGATTCTGTAAGAACAGAGATTCATAATTGAGAGTACTGTTTTCCAGAAATGAGAAAAAAAAAACCCTCATATACATTTGATATACTCATTTATCCAGGTTACTTACTTTATGGAATATTTCTGTAGGCCCTATATCTTTCTTTCCTAGCTCTCATGGGAATATCAAAATTTGTGGGTAAATCTATTATCCTGAAGTTGTGATAGAAGTTAATTACTAGAAGGGGCACCTGGGTGGCTTAGTCGGTTAAGTGGCTGCCTTCGGCTCAGGTCATGATCCCGGGGTCCCAGGATTGAGCCCCGCATCAGGCTCCCTGCTGGGTGGGGAGTCTTCTTCTCCCTCTCCCCCTGCTTGTGCTCTCTCTTTCTCTCTCTCAAATAAATAAAATCTTTTTTAAAAAAAGTTAATTACTAGAGGGCGCCTGGGTGGCTCAGTCGTTAAGCGTCTGCCTTTGGCTCAGGTCATGATCCCAGGGTCCTGGGATTGAGTCCCACAGCGGGCTCCCTGCTAGGCGGGGAGCCTGCTTCTCCCTCTGCCTCTGCCTCTCTGTCTCTCTGACTCTCATGAATAAATAAATAAAAAAAATTTATAAAAAAAAGTTAATTACTAGAAAATACTACTTAACATACAGTTAACATTAAATGTATAAATTGCATATGGAAAATAACTTCTGCATGATTTTAGTCTGCCAAAGCCAGTAACCTCTCTGACAGATATTTATGTTCATACTGCTTTCCTATGTTGTCATGGGATTATAAAGTTTTTAAAAACTCATATTTATCAATACTATCCTGAATGTGAACTCAAGGTTTCTGAGGCAGAGCAGATTATTATTTGTTTATAGAAAATAAGTGTGTTAGTTTCCCTTTGCTCCAATTGTCCCTATGGCAACACAAGAAGAGGTAGATCCACATTATATGCATCAGGGTTTGTAATGTGGGAGAAGAATCTGGCAAATATAAATCTGGGTGTTTATATAAGAAGGAACAGCTGTCTCCTCTCCCCTCCTGAAAGGTGGGGACAAAAACCTTTGTTCCTTGAGAAGGATCCTAGGTTCTTACTCTTCTTACCCTTTGAAATATAAATAAATCTCTCCAGGGGAAGATAAGACTAGTATCTCCAAAAAGGGTTTTATAGCAATTTTATGGCTGGCCCAGAAGTGTTGGGCTAAAATGTGAAATGGTAAGCACTCCATCACTGCAGACTACAAGGAGAAATTTGAAGGGCATATCTTTAAAAGGATGTCATAGATGGAATTTCTATAACAGGAAGGATGATGGAATAGAGAATCTCCAAACTTTATTCTTTTGAGTTTGTGATATAAATAAAAATGGTATTGATTTTTTTTTTTGCTGCTATTAGTAATCCGAGGAAATTTAAGACATATTCATTAGGTAGCAACCTTCTTTACAAATATCAACTGAATTGAAATAAACAGTCAGTCAAGATTTCTGGGACTAAGGTCCAGAATCTGTGTTTTAATGAGCTCTCCACATAATTCTTGTGTACTCTGAAGTCTGAGGAACACTAATAATGATAATGATTTTGTAGAGTTCTTGCATGACTGCCATGACATTCCTTTTCTTATTTATGATTAATATAGGCTAGCTCATCCAGACCGTTGATGCCTTGAGGTAGGGTGGGTGAATTGCCCTTGACACTCTTACCAAACAGTTCCTTTTTTGTTAAATGAGTATGTGGAGGAACTGGAGAACTTGCTTAGGGAAGAGTGGAACCATCACCAGGGACCTAGGGTCTCTTTTCTCTTCTGAAACACTGTTAAATGCCCTTCACTCCATCCTGGCTCTATTGAACTCCTCTGGACTTCAGCTTCCTTTCTCTACTCAGTGGCTCTAGAATGTGGCAAGCCCTGGTGGCTACTTTTGCCTCTAGCAGTGTTCCATAGTGGTATTCTGGGGCTAATACTCTTGCAAATAATTTCTTGACTTTTTTTTTTTTTTTTTTTTTAGTGCTCTCTATCTACCTTTTCAAATTGTATACTTCAAATTGCAGAAATCGGCTGATATCCCAGCCCCTCTCCATGGATTCAAAGTGACAATACCTCTAGAGGTTGGGTTCACCACTTTGGAAGGAGTTACCTGGGTCTTGATGAATAGTTTGGTGGAGAGTGAAGAGAGCTGCTGGTCCATGAGCTGAGACTCAGTACAAGTTTGGCACCCTGGGACACCGCTGGGTTTTCTAATCATCAGGGGTCTGAGTGGAGTTGGGAATGCCAGAACCGATACTCTCTATTCCCCAGAAAATAGGATTGACCTCTCCCAGTAAGCTTTAAAACTTTTTTTCCCTAGGTATTTGAGGGCACCCATGAGTTGACCCAGTACTACAAATCTAAATCTGTTCCCCACTATTTTCCTGAACAGGCTGTCCTTCCCCTCCCACAAATAAGTCAATTGTGTTCTTACTTCCTTGCCTTTCCTTCCTTTCTACTTGGAAAGTTGTTCTTCCTTTTTTACCCTTCTCCCTTCATAAAGTCTTCCTCTTCCCATCTCCTCCACAAAACCTTTCTCAACTATTCTATGTCTTATATTCTCAATTTCTATAGCACTTATCATCTGAACCACATAATTTAGCCATTAATTACATATGGTGCCATATGATTTGTGCTAGTGTTAATGTGTCTTAGTTTTTTATTCTCCAACTAAATTATAAGTATCATGAGACATTTCACATCTCTCACTTGACAAATGCAAAAACCTGCTCTTAGTATAGAGAAGAAGCGAAGGTCACAGATTTAGAACTGGTTTTAGCACTTGAGTCCCTACCCCCCTTACCCACTCTCTCTTCCTATTTAGTTCTATTCCATTGTGTGCTCTGATTCTGGAACATTTTCTTTGAACCCTCTCAGTTTTTTTTTTTTAATTTATTTTTTATTTATTTATTTGACAGAGAGAGACAAGGAGAGAGGGAACACAAGCAGGGGGAGTGGGAGAGGGAGAAGCAGGCTTCCCGCGGGGCAGGGAGCCCGATGTGGAGCTCGATCCCAGGACCCTGGGATCATGACCTGAGCCAAAGGCAGACGCTTAACGACTGAGCCACCCAGGCGCCCCCTCAGTTTGTTTTTTTAAATTAATCCTTTTCTTTCTCTCTTGGATGTTGATAAATGGTCATTTCACAGGATGAATATATTAGCTATGTACACAGACCACCAAATATTCTCATAAAATATAATAGGATATGGATGGGAACAGGATTATCTTGATCTTGTGGCATTTCACAAATGAGTGAATTGAACTCTTTAAAGAATAGGTATTCCCACATTCCTGAGGATTTTTATGAGAAGTTTAAGGAAACTCAGCTCTATTTTTATTATTTAAAAAGTCATTCCCTTCCAGTATTTCCACTCCTAAATGCCATTCCTTTGTTTACCTAAAGGCCTATTAATTCCTTATTTCAAATGTTGCACAACAGCAGCTTTAGCTAATTATTTTTAGATGCACATCTGATTATAATGCAGTTCTGCTCTACATTTCAGGCACATTTCTCAATTAAAAAAGCAAATATATTAATTATCTCTATATTTAAACATACTTTTAACTCATCTCTCCGTCTCAGAGAAAGTCCATCCGTCTCACTTAGGGATTGGGCTTTGCTTCACCTGACAAAAACCTGACCGTGATGAGTTAGCCAAATAGCGGGAGATTTTCCTCATGTAACAGGAAGCAGGCGGTCCTGCCAAAAAGTAAGTAGTCCAGCTAGAGGTGGGTTGCCCAGGAACGTTAGCACCTCACCAAGTCATCTTTCCCAGGCTGCGTTTTCTACTCTGCGATGTTGGACATGCGGTTTTTATTGTCCTGGGTCTGATGTTACGTATCGCTGCCCCACATTTTGTTTCCCATCCAAGTTTTAGGTAGGAAACAAACAAATCAAACAAAAAGAAAACAACAACAATGAAAATAAGGAAGGAGGATGAGCCTATACCAGGAAAGTCAAATTTGATCCACATCGGACTTGAGCTTACATTTCAAGGGCAGAGCTATGTCACATGGTCACCTCCGGCTGCAGTGGAAGAGAGGAAATACAGTTTTTGTTGTTGTTGGGTACACTGCGGGCCTAATAAAAACTGGAGTTTTTATTATTAGAGAAGAAAGTGAGAAGGATATTGGCTGAACAACCAGCAGAGTCTATCACAGAAAAGCCAGAGGCAGGTTTAAACAACTAAAACCTACTCTCAAAGTTCCAAGATGTGGCAAAAAGATTATAATGTATGTGTGGTTCGCTGAGACATTTCAGGCAAGATTGTTGAAAGCTCTGAGCAGAATTTCAAGCAGCCAGATACTACTTCCACTGATGATTTAGACTCTTATATTTGACAATAGAGTTCTCTTTATTTGTTAAACTCCGATAAATACTTCAAGGGTTCCTTACAATGAATGTAGGACACCTAGAGAAAAATGTTGATTCTACTTAGTATATAGGGATGAAATTTAACACAGTACAAAACATCTGTGCTTTTGTGACGCACTATGTCTAGTTTATGGATATTTGCTGCCACCTGCAGTTTAAACTTGATACTCGCTCTGCTTGTCACCTGTAACTGGAGCATAATAACCCAGGAAGTAGAAAGGAAGAAAATTGCAATAAGAGTATCTTTGCCATTGCTGGAGCTGTATGCTTACTCAGAATTGAATTCCCTGTTTGCACACCCATGCTCATATGCAACATTACATACAATAGCCAAAAGCTGGAAGCAACCCAGGTGTCCATTGACGAATGGATTAACACAATGTGGTGTATATATACACAACAGAGTATTATTCAGCCTTAAAAAGGAAATTTTAACATATGTTACAATGTAGACGAATGTCTTTGAAGACATTATGCAAAGTGAAAAAAGCCGGTCACAAGAGGACAAACACTGTGTGAGTCTGGTTATATGAGGTTCCTGGAGCAGTCAACTTCATAGAGACAAAGTAGAAGGGATGTGGCTAGGCAGTGGGAGAAGGAGGGTTGGGGAGTTAATGTTTAATATGTAAGAACTTCAGTTGGGAGGAAGATCAGAAAGTTCTGGATATAAATGGTGGTGATGGCTGCACAACAGTGTGAATGTCCTTAATGCTACAGAACTGTACATATAAAAATGGTTAAAATGTTACATTTTAAGTTATGTTTACTTTACCATGATACTCTTCAAAAAATACTGCATTTCCAAGAAAGTGAGTAAGCCAGTTCTGTAGCATACACAAACCAGGCATACTCTAATTTATATTACCATATAGTAACAAACTAGCACTAAGTCTTTTTGGCTTCTCCACTCCTGAAAGAGTCGGTCCCTTGCCTGCTGATGAAGAGACTGTCATGTTCCAATCACTACGCAAATTGTTTTGGTTGTGCTAGGGATGCAGCAATTTCCTGTACTAATGTACTACAAAAAAGCAAGTAGCAGATTCAGCTTCAGGTAAGAAGGCAAATAAGGGTAATTTGGGCGATTCATACTTCTCAAAAAAAGCAATTTTTAGGCATATAGAGCCGAATATTTTCATTACATGAAATAGTTTTTGGACCGTTTAACAGTCCTAGAGAAATCATTTCTATGGTCTTCTGATAATTTTAGAATATAGCAAAATAACATAGCAAAATTACAAGACCATGTATAGGTATATATTATTTTAACAGTTTAAAACCGTATAATCCCTGAACTTTATTTATTCTGGAAAGTAAGCAGGTGGGGACCTCCTAATATCCACGAAATTATTAAAAAAATCTTTTAAGGTAATATTTTTAGTTTTCTGGTCATTGAAAGTTTAATGGGTTTTACATAAAGCAGTCTCCTTCCTCCTTCTCTCAGTTTAATGGACTTCCCCTCCAGCACTATTGAAGCAGAACACAGAAGCTGTTCCCTCTTACACCCCTGAAGAGCGGCCCCCTGACAAGCCTCACTCTAAAGAGAAACGGAATTTTTTTCTTTTAGGAATAAAATAAGGAAATTGACTGCAGTCCTTTTTCATGACTTGAGATAGTCACGATATATATATATATATATATTTTTTTTTAAAGGAAACAGGTATAGAAAAGATAGAAACTGAATTGAGAAAGCTATTTGAAATATCAGAAAGGACAAAAAAGGACAGATGCCAAGTCCAGGACATCCGTGGAAGATTTCTGTGTGTGGGATCGAGGAAGAATGACTTCTGCAAAGAACAGCAACGGCATTCCTAACTGCCATAAAGGCTCTTTGAAAGACACACTTCCTCATTCGAGATGCTGTGTGCAGCTGTTTGAAAAAGGACAGGAGGAAATTTTATGACTTGTCTATCACAACAGAGGGGGGTATAGTTGACTCACAGCCCCCTGCTGCCCCTCTGGGCCCGTATACTTCTTCAGGTTTGCTCCAGCCAAGGACCTGGTGGGGCCAAGGTGCCGCTCCTGTGGGAGGGGGTACTGCTGTCAGGGGCCATGTTGGCTAGCGATTCCCCACCAGCCTGATGGGGACTTTCTTACGACTGTGCTCCTGCAGGATGCCGGTTCTTTCCCCTTCTCCTTCCATAGTTGTGGGGCCTGCCTCTTCCCTTCCACTACTGCCTCTCCCCGTTATCCTTAACAGGCACCTCCCCTAATAAACCATGCAAACAAGTCTAAGCCATCTGGGCGTCAACTTCTCAGGAGTCCCAGTTCACATGCCAATAAACACACCAATTTAGCAAGCTAAGTGTTCAGGACAATAACGCTGGGGTCTGCCCTTCCTCTGAGAGAACAGACCCAGTCATCAGGCCTTGCTACCCTACTCTCCTCAGGCCGCCTCAAAGCCCCACTCCCAGAGCATCACTTTCAGCTTATTTCCCCCACCTCTTCCTTCTTAAACACACTCACTGTATCCGCTGACATTCTAGAACTGTGATCAACAAACTCTTGCACATGTTCAGCCTGCCATGCATCCCTCCCAAATCTCTCTGGACTCTCAATATCCTTCCCCTTCCTTACTAAATTGAGGCCTTAGGCCACTGTCCTGAGGCAGTTCTCCTTCAGCCTTCCTGAGTACCCATTGTGCCTCAGTGGCAGGACACGGGTTAAGAGTCCTCCTCACTTCCCACTCACACTTCTGAAGTCATTTTTCCTTTCTTTCCTCCACGCCCTTCATGGTCCTTTGACGTTCATGCCACATAGCTAGACCGTGTTGCTATCACCTCTTATTCACAGAATAAGAGTTTTGGCTCCGATCATGATCTCAGGGTCATGGGATTGAACCCTGGGCCAGGCTCTGCGCTCCCTCCCCGTCTCCCTCTCCCCCTGCTTGTAAGAGCACACTCTCAAATAAGTAAATAAAATCTTAAAAAAAAAAAAAAGTAAATCAGATCACATCAATTACCTACTTAAAACTCTCAATGGCTTTAATTTCACTTAGAATATAATCCAAATACCTCACATGTGTTATGATTCTAAAACTGTTTATGAGCCTATATTATGTGGTAGATATGGTTTTTAAACACTTGGAGGTACAAAAGCAAACAGAACAGGAAATAATCCCTGCCTCATGGAATTTATATTCTGGTGACAGGAGAACACTAATAAGCAATACATTTAGGGGTGTCTGGCTGGCTCAGTTGGTGGACAATGCAGCTCTTGGTTTCAGGGTTGTGAGTTTGAGCCCCATGCTCAGTGTAGAGATTACTTAAAAATAAAAATCTTAAAAAAACCCAATACATTTAATAATAGGTTCAAATAAGTGCAATGCTGCCAATAAAAAGGAGACCAGAGTAGAGGGGTTTGGGAGTGCTAGGGAGATGAGTGATGATTCTAAATTTGGTCATTCGGTTTAGAAGAAGGTGACACTTGATTAATTAGAGGAGGTGAGAGGGCGTACAGAAATCTGGAAGGGAAAACACCTAGGAAGGTCAAATGCTTTAAGGCAGAAATGTGTCTGTGTTTTCAAGATCCTGCAAGGATTTCAGTACAGATAGAGCCTGGTGAATGAGGTTGGCTGGTAACTGGGTGCCAGGTCACCTAGAGCTAAGTAGGCTGATATATGGACTTGGGCTTTTTCTCAGGGGAAATGGAAAGCCATGTCAGTGATTTGGGCAGCTGCGTATCACTAAGTTACATTTTGAAAGCATCATGGTAGGAAGTTTAAAAGCAGGGACTCCTACTGGGAGGCTGTTGGAGAAATCCGGGTGGGAGAGGATGGTAGCCAGCAGCCTCGAAGTGGTGGCCTGTGTCAGGTTCCGGATGACACATTTGAAGGCAGAGGTAACAGCATTTCTTAGCGGATTGGCCTGAGAGACAGAGTGGATTAATGGTGACATCAAAGATTTCAGCTGGAGAAACTGGAAGGTTGGAGTTGCCATCAACTGAGATAGGCAAGGATGCAGGTGGACTAGGTTTGGGGAAGAGTGAATGACAGTAAGCAAGGGACTAAGATCACTGAAAAATAGGAGGGAGGACAGCTACACTGACAGGTAGTGGATGATGTTATCTGATGGCATGAGATTCAAAGTAGGGGGAAGTTCAGGCAGAAGGAAGGAAAATCGGTCTGAACACAACAATAAGAACCCCTGTCCCACCTCCAGGTCCCGTGGTCTGTGGGGTGTGGGAGAAAAGAGTCTCCAACTGCAAGCACGGCAGGCAGGCCGGGTCTTCACAGGAGAGCCAGATTTCCATTACAGCAAGAAAAGGAAGAGAAATATTCAGAGACCAGCTTGAGCACGCAGGGGATTTTGCTGATGAGGGACTGAGAATCCCAGAGGCAAGGTAGGAGGATTTCAGGAACTAGGGAGGTGTGGAGAAAGGGGCAGAAGAGGGACACGGGGGCCTGTGGGAAGTGGAGTGCAGCATATGAGGTGGGGGTCGTAGGCTGCTCATGAATGACAGACAGAGATAGGAGCCATAATGATGGAGTCAAGGCTGAGAGTGGCGGCGAGGCTATACGTGCTGAGCAACAGGGAAGTCTGGGGAAGCAGGGTCTTGGTCTTAGTGTACAACCTCCCTTCACCCCAATGATGTTGGTAGGTCTAATACAGTGTAGCCTTGGGTCCTGTGCAGGCCCCTGCCCACCTCATTTACCTCACCCTGTATCAGTCTCCTCTTCAACACCGTGGTATAGCCATCCGGGCTTTCTGGGAGTTCTCACAACTGAGCTCTTTGCAGCCCCAGGGCCTCTGCACTTGCAATTTCCTCTGCCTGAAATATTCTCCTGTCAGCTATTGGCATGGCTGGCTCTCCTTCCTCAGCATTTACCTAAAATATAACTTCCACAGTGACACCAAAGGTAGACACCTCCTGCTATTCTTGATCATAGCACCCTTTTAATTCCTATCATAACGTTCATCAAACCAGATGTTCTTTTAATTTATGTGTTTTGCTTGTATGTTTATTCAAATTAAAGATCCACGAGGACACTTGGCTATGCCTCTTACGTTCCCCATTGCATCCCCACTGACCAGCGCAATGTCTGGTATGGTAAGTGCTTAGTAAGTAATTATTGAATAAATGAAACTCGGCCAGGGCAACAAGAACCCAGAGGGGGAAGGTTATTTCTACAGAGGAATAAAGCAATTAACTGCCCATCTTAACCTCAGCTGGTCAGTTCTGTAGAGCGGTTATTAAAACCTGCCACCTTTGGGAGGAAGGAGTGGCCAACCAGACTAGGAAATGGCCTATCCTTGGGCTGGTTTGTTGGTTCCTTTTGCTGTTGGCTGGAAGGAGCTGTTGGAAATGGTGGCCCCACTCTCCAGAATGTCACAGAGCAGACGGTGAAGAACCACACCTCTTGAGGGCAACATTTGATCATTGCCTCTGTGTTTTCCTTCTTCTTACTGGCTTAAGGAGGGTTTGGTGGTGGCTGCAGTGAACTATAGGTGTGACACTTGCTTCGCATTGGCTCTGAGAGTATTAGTGAGGTGGTTCTTGGCTCAAATCAACATAATTAGAGGCTGAGAGGAAGAAGACAAAAGTTCCCACTTTGCTTACACGTATCTCTGGGTTGAGATGTCTCACTCATGGGCAGAATGCAACAGAATTACAAGCAAAAACAAAATAAAATAAAAAATACAAATCATTTTCTATCTCCCTTCCGGCAATTGTCCAACATTAGAAAATAAGGATACATGAACGTAATGGAATATTATAGATTCCTTGAAATTATCAGTGTGTGGATTAGATATAAAAATGGACTAATGCTTATGATCTGATATGTGAAAACAGAATATATGATTAATATAATGTATATATATTATAGTGTAAAGTTAAATATACACTGTAATTTCTAACATATAAATATTTATTAGTATGAATAAGGATTTAAAATAACATGCAAAATGAAAATAATTATGTTGGAGTGGTAGATACAGGAATTTTCTTTTTTTGACTATCCTTTTATACTATTGTATTTTTAAAAAGAATTTTATTAATTTATTTGACAGAGAGAGAAAGAGAGACAAGCAGGGGGAGTGAGAGAGGGAGAAGCAGGCTCTCCACTGAGCAGGGAGCTCGATGTGGGACTTGATCCCAGGGTCCTGGGATCATGACCGGAGCCGAATCAGACACCCGATCGACTGAGCCACCCAGGTGCCCCTCTACTATTGTATTTTTTTTTTGCATTTTTAAAAATTTTATTATGCTATGTTAATCACCATACATTACATCATTAGTTTTTGATGTAGTGTTCCATGATTCATTGTTTGCATATAACACCCAGTGCTCCATGCAGTACGTGCCCCCCTTAATACCCATCACCAGGCTAACCCATTCCCCCACCCCCTCCCCTCTAGAACCCTCAGTTTGTTTCTCAGAGTCCATAGTCTATTGTATTTTTAAATTGAAAAGCCCTCAAATCCCTGTGGAAAGAGCCTGTATGTACAAGAGCAGCATTATGAACAATGTCTTTGGTTGTATTTTCTGTTCAGCTTAAAGAATCCTATGTTAAAGAATCACATGTCTGGACCTGGGTCAATAGAAGCTCCTTTTATAGCACATTCTCATGGCAATTTGTTCATTTTCAACATGATGCTATCCTACTTTTGCAAAAAATGTCTCTGAATTTACACCTACATTTCTGTCAGTGTTTATATAGGTGTAACCTCTGAGATTACTTAGAGAGTCAGGATAGAATGATGCATGTATTTTAGTTTCAAAGGTCTCTATATTAATTATACTGAAGCAAAGAGCTGGGGAAGAGGTTCCTGCAAAAGAAAAGAGCCATCTCCATTTCTAAACAAAGGGGGTAGAGCAAGGGCCTGGACAGCTCGCTAGAGTTCTCATTCTTAGGATCAGCGCTGTCTTCTGAGAATTCTGCCATTCTTCTGCTCAAGCATTGCTGTTTCCCTTAAAGTAGTTTAGTCATTCATTGCTTATTCAATATCCACTTCATACCAGAAAGATCTGGTAGGTGCTGGGAATACAAATAAGAAAATAGATGGCTTCTCCCTGCAATGAGCTCATCATCTAGCAGTTTTTTTCCTATAGCCTCTCTTACGCGGGTGCGATTGACATCTCCTACTGCCCAAGAGTGGAAGTGATCTGTTGGCCAAAGAACTGAGTTTCACTTGTTTTCGTAGGGCTGGGAATTTTTTTAAAAAATTAAAGTTATAGGGCGCCTGGGTGGCTCAGTTGGTTAAGCGACTGCCTTCGGCTCAGGTCATGATCCTGGAGTCCCTGGATCGAGTCCCGCATCGGGCTCCCTGCTCGACAGGGAGTCTGCTTCTCCCTCTGACCCTCCCCCCTCTCATGTGCTCTCTCTCATTCTCTCTCTCTCAAATAAATAAATAAAATCTTTAAAAAAAATTAAAGTTATATAATTAATTTAGTTGATGAAAGACAGTTTACTAGGATACCTTTAGGATCTATCCATAGAGGCTGAGGAAGTATGATTTTCAGCATTCAGGAACAATCCTTATTGTTTATAATAGTGAAAAACTGAAAAGAACTTACATGTAAAACAATATGGAAAATAGTGAAGGAAACAATGAGTAGGAGCTCATTATTATTCAAGATTTGGGGCTCTGGAACAGAGCTGCCTCGGTTTGAATGTTGGCTCTACCACTCACTAGCCATAGAATTAATTAAACCTTGATTTCTTCCTATATACAATAAGATTTCTGTGTGAGAATAAAATCTATTCCACAAAGTTGTTGTCAGTATTAAATTAGATAATGTATATAAATGGCTTAGAACAATGCTTAGCTCACATTAAGCACTTGATAATAGTTTTCTTTATTATTGTGGTAAATGATCTTCATAGAATATTGTGCAGCCATTAAAATTATATTTCTGATGAATTTGTAATAAGAAGGTGCAATTTAAAAATTATCAGTGAATGCAGTATGATCACAACTATAAAGGATAAGAAAAAAGAGACTGGAAGAAACTTCCATATATCATCAGTTTTTCTTTTTTTTTTAAGTTTAAAGTTTCTGTTTTTATTTTGATTCATAAGTCTATCTGTGGTTTCCTTTTCTAGCTTTCTTGAGTTATAACTGGCAAATGAAATCATAATATGTCATGACTTGTTATATGTATACATCCATCAACAATAGTCACCATGTTCTATATTAGATCCTCAGACTTTATTCATCTTATAACTGAAAGTTTGTGTCCTTTTACTAATCTCTTTCTATTCTCCCACTATTCAGCTCTGGCAACCACCATCCTACTCTCCGTTTCTAGAAGTTGCACATTTTTTTTAGATTCCATGCATAAGTGATATCATGTAGTTATTTGTCTTTCTCTGTCTGGCTTATTTCACTGAGCATAATGCCCAGGAGGTCCATCTATGTTGTTGCAAATGGCAGAACGCTCTTCTTTTTTAAGGTTGAATAATATTCCATACCACATCTTTCTCCACTCATCCATCGATGGACACTTAGGCTGTTTCCATATCACGGCTATTGTGAGTAATGCTGCAATGAATATGGGAGTACAGATATCTCTTTGAGATAATGATTTTGTTTCCTTTGGATACATACCCAGAGATGGGATTGCTGGATCATAGGGTAGTTCTGTTTTTAATTAAAACAATATGAGGAAGCTGTTTTAAATTAAACAGTGTGAGGAAACTCCACACTGTTTTCCACAGTGTCTGTACTAGTTTACATTCCCACTAATTGTACAAGTCTTTCCTTTTCTCCACATCCTTGCCAACATTTATCTCTCGTCTTTTTGATAATAGACATCTTAACAGGTGTGAAGTGAATCTCATTGTGGTTTTGATTTGCATTTCCCTGATGAGTGATGTTGAGTACATTTTCATGTGACTGTTGGCCATTTGTGCGTCTTCTTTGGAAAAATGTCTTTGCCAATTTTTAAGGTTTTTGTTTGTTTGTTTTACTTTTGAGTTGTAGGAGTTCCTTGTAAAAGGCGAAAGATTTATGCAATCTGAAGAGAAACCAGAGTATGAGTTCCTTGTATATTTTGGATATTAACCCCTTATCAGATATGTGGTTTGCGAATATTTTCTCCCATTTGGTAGGCTGCCTTTTCATTTTGTTGATTGATTCCTTTGCTGTGCAGCAGCTTTATAATTTGATGTAGTGCCACTTGTTTATTTTTGAATTTGTTGCTTTTGTCATTGGAGTCAAATAAAAAAAAATTTTTTTTTGCCAAGACCATTGTCAAGGACTTTATCCCTTGTTTTCTTCTAGGAGTTTTCGGGTTTCAGGTCTTAAGTTCAAATCTTTAATCCACTTTGAGTTGATTTTGTGTATGGTATAAGAAAGGGGTCCAATTTCATTCTTTGCATGTGGATATCCAGTTTCCCCAACACTATTTATTGAAGGGATTATCCTTTTTCCATTGTAATATTCTTGGCTTCTTTGTTGAAAATTAGTTGGCTGAATATGTATGGATTTATTTCCGGGTTTTGATTCTATCCCATTGGTCTATGTGTTTGTTTTTATGCCAGTATTATATTGTTTAGATTATAGCTTTACAGTATAGTTTGAAATTAGGAAGTGTGATACTTCCAGCTTTGTTCTTTCTCAAGATTGCTTTGGCTATTTGAAGTCTTTTGTGGTTCCATATGAATTTGTAGACTGTTGTTTCTATGTCTGTGAAAAATGCCATTGGAATTTTGATAGGGATTGCATTGAATCAATAGATCACTTTGGTCGTTATCAACATTTTAACAATATTAATTTTTCCAATCCATGAACATAGAATATCTTTCAATTTATTTGTTTCCTCTTTGATTTTTTTGTAACAATGTTTTATAGTTTTTAGTATACAGATCTTTTCCCTCCTTGGTTACATATATTCCTAAGTATTTCATTCTTTTTGATTCTATTGTAAATGGGATTGTTTTCTTAATTTCTCCTTCTGGTAGTTCATTGTTAGTGTATATAAATGACTGATTTTGTGTATTGATTTTGTATGTTATAACTTTACTGATTTTTTAAATTAGTTTTAACATTATTTTGGTGAGATTGTTGCTATTTTAAAATAACTTCAATGAGATATAATTCTCATGTCCTAAAGTTCACCCTTCTAAAGTGTACAGTTCAGTGGTTTTTAGTGTATTCAGAGTTGGGCAAATATCAACACTAATTTTAGAATGTTTCATTTCTGCAAAAAGAAACCGTACCCATTAGTTATAATACTCCTCATTCCTTTGCTTCTCCCAGCCCCTGGACAGCCATTAATCTACTTTCTGTCTCTCTGGGTTTGCCTGGACATTTCATAGAAATGGAATCATAATATGTAGCCTTCTGTGTTTGGTTCGTTTTGCTTAACGTAGTGTTTTCAAAGTTCATGCATGTTTCAGCATGGATCAGTACTTCATTCTTTTTATGACCAAATAATGTTCCAGTGTATGAATATACTACATTTTGTTTGTTCATTAATCACTTGATGGACATTTGGGCTTCTTCCACTTTTTGGGTATTATGCTGCTATATACATTCATGTTCAAGTGTGTTTTCAGTTCTCTTGGGTATATACCTAGGAATGGAATTGCTGTGTCATATGGTAACTCCACGTTTAACATTTTAAGAACTTCCAAATTGTTTTCTAAAGTGGCTGCACTATTTTACATCCCACCTATGAGGATTCAAATTTCTTCATATCATTGTCTAGCTTTTTGATTATAGTCATCTCAGTAGGTGTGATGTGGTATCTCATTGTAGAGTTGTTTCTATTTGAGTGGAGAAATGTATTACATTTTTAATAAAAATGTACTTTTAAAAAAGAGAACTTTAGATATAAGAGGAGTATAGGTATTTCAGTTTGAGTGCCATTTCTATTAATTTTAAATAGTTCCTAAAATTACCTGATCCAGAATTTACAAAACTCAGTGATGTTAGAAAATCTGGAGGGGCATTTATACTTATTAATATTTTAGCAGTACCAACATTCTAGTGCAGACCTCTAAGATACTTGCTCTCAGCTGAGTGATTATTTGATGATATCACTTACGCCTGGCTTCATGCTAACTAGTTTAGAAGGCTAATTGGAGTGAGAATAAGGCAAAGTGATTTCTCAAAAAGGCATGAAGATCTGAACTCTCAGTGAAACAAAACAGTGTGGTACTGTGCTTTGCCAAGAAAGTGATGCAGTACCTAGCAGAATTTGGCTGTATGTATTATCCTTCCTAAGTAGACTATTTGTCACTTTTTAGCACAACTTTTTCCTTTGAGGGTGAAGTAATTGACCCATCCCCTAGGAGGACTAGTGCTCTCTCTGTGTAGGGTTGTGGATATTTATAGAAGCACCAAATGGTCAGCTCTCTGACTTTCCAGCCTCAGTCACGAGAGAGAAGTGGGAAAAGGACTCTGAAAGGCTTATCTTACATAGCGGAATTCAGGTATTGCTGGGCCAACAAGATCCAGCTCCTTTCTTAAACCTCTGCTGTTTATGATAACAAGTTCATTGCTATTTACATTATTTGCAGTATGTATAGATGTTTTGGTCACGGAATCTTTGGTGAGACATATAGGTATTTAGGAAATAAATATAGGCAGTAATTTTTTTAAGCTGTAGAGAAATATAGCTAGAAACATTTGTTTCTTCCCTACTCTATTTTTAATTCCATCTAAGTTACTCCTTTGCTAATTGTGGGATTATATTGCAGTTGTAACATGCAGGTTTAAATAAATCTTCAGACACAAACATTTATAAAGCACACTCCAAAATCATATTCACCATCAATTACTATGTATGGAACCCTGTGTTACTGATTATAAGTAAAATTGGCCTTGAAAATTCTCATTTTATTTCTTTGATAAAATTTTAAATGTTCTTGGCTATTCATAGTCTTAGTTAATCAGTGTTTATGGAGTTATAGGTTATAGTCAAAGAAATTTTTTAATTCAAAGGATTTTTATCTTTTCCTTTCATTAAGCTTAACTACCTGGCCTATAAACTTAAATTCTGTCAGAGTTACTACTACTCTAGTTCTTAGGCACTGCATTGAAGAGTTCTTATATATGTTAACAATGCAAAGAGCTTTATAGTATCAAAGTTCATCTGACAAGTGTAATGACTTATTGATTGGCAATATTTTATGTAATGTTTTAGAATAAACTATGTTGAAACTTATGATAGCATCTCTTAAATTTTTAAATCAAGACAATAATGATTATAACTAGTCCATTGGCTTTAACTTTATGCCTGCTATTATAATTACAATTAAAAAATCTACATCTATTTATAAAATTTTACCTGTGGGTATAAAATCCTCATACTCTATTAAAAAGATGATAGTTTTATACACCATTAAAATGAGTCCTGCTGAAATCATTGCTTATGAGGGGTTCATCTAATGATAATTGTTACAAAAAGTAAGTTACACCCTGGTAGTAGAGGTTTTTTTTTTTCCCATCTGGCAAATCTGAGAATACTTGAAAAGATGTGAAATTATGAACAAACTAATAGCTCAATTAAAAGGTCAAATAAACACCCTGCCCCAGTGGTTTATTTTATTTCACATCTTTAAAGTACTTTTGGTAACAATTACTAACCTGTATATTCCAAATAGGTACAACCTCAGAACCTTGACCGTATAGCAGTTGTTTTTAGCTTTCTTGGGGTTATGTGTCTGATGAAAGCGATGAGCACTTTGACCTAGGAAAATGCATGTGTGTATACCTAATTATTCATAAAAATTCCTGAGATCCATAGAACCTTAGAACTCCCATTCATTTAGGCTCAGAAATTATTAATTGTAAGTAAGCTTATTTTACTAATGCTTTGAAAGCGCTTTGAAAGGTGTTATTTATAAATTATTTTTTTATAAACATTGTTGTGGCTTGATAATTTTGATTCATTTCCAGGCCATAGCATTTATTAATAGTTTTCTTAAGATAAGCTTTCAGAAAATTTATATGTAAGTCTGGTCTCAGCTGGCTTTATTAATCAATCAATCAATCAATCAATCAATGTATGGTTAACAATGACTACTGTGGCCATCTTTAAGCAAGTCTAATAATGAAATATTGCCTTTTACTTCAGATTTATTTCCTTACCTTCATTGAAGAGCTAGTTATAAACTAGATGGTCACACCAATTTGCTAACAATGTTGGAGATTTTGCATATTCTGACATACAAATTACATGTCCACAGCTTTGCATCCACAACTGGCAAACTACTTTGAATTCCGAAAAGAGTTGGTCTAATTCCACAGTGGGTCCATAGGTCAACATTCTGTGAGGAAAAGTTTTTAGAGTCTGGCTCATAATGTGCACCTCAGAGAGGTTGTTAGAGGCAACTAGCAAGCCAGCAAGGGGGAGATTTTCGATTTTCCCAGGAGCACACCAAGCAGGGGGAAGTTTGGATGTTACCTTGAAAGAAGAGCTTCTGAAGAGTGGATGCATCAGTCAGAGTCCCAACAAAAGACAGATGGCATATTCAAGTTAGAATAGTGTGAGAGAGGTCCATCTATAAAGAGATAATTACAAAAATGGGGGTGAAGTAGGGAAATTATTACAGTAGTGCAGGAATCTAGTGGGGTTGTCACCACCCGTATATCTGAAGGGCCACAATAAGAGAATAAGAGAGAGGTTACCAAAAGCTGAAGGTTACTAGGGGTAGAGAGCAGGTCACCTTCTGTTCAGGGACATGGTCAGCCCAGGGTGGCCTCCCTGGAAGGGAGCCAAGAGGGAAAATGTTTCTGTCACTTTTCTCCCACCTCTGATTGCTTGTTGGGCTCTCTTTTGGCAAGAATCCAACAAGAATATGCACTGGTCAGCCTCCTGTGGCAGAAGGTGATAACAGGTAACAGGTAGAGAGGGTCCTTCTGGACAACTCTCAACCCAGAAGTTAGATGTTTGAAATCCCTCCTTTTTCAATCATGGTTACATTTTTAAAAATTGCAGTAAAAGGTAAGGGTAGAAAAATTATCCCTCCTTCCCTTCTAGATTTTTTGTCTGGTCTAATAATTTAGTTGACATAAGATAGATAAACGGGAAAAACAGATTTAATTTTGTACATAGAGGAGCCCCATAAAAAATATGAGGTTCAAAGAAGTAACCTTTCAGACAAAGAATAACTTGTGAAGAATTGATGAGACAGAGGGATTTGGCTTTGGGGTAGTAAGTTGGTGAAGAAGTAACAAGGTTTGTTTATACAGACTTCTCAATCCTAAATTCCCTGTCTCTGGTGATAAGGATACCTTCTCTCCTCCTGGTATAGGGAAGTCACCTTCTGCTTTCAGGGAGACAAGGAAGGCTCAGAGTATCCTTCTTGTCCCAGTTCTTTCTCAAGTACGCTTAATTCAAAATAATCAATATGCCGAAGTGGTATAATTTTGGGGTGACATATTCTAAACCCCTACAATATACATCTTCTACAATTTATCATTTTAATCATTTTTAAGTGTAGGGTTCAGTAGTGTTAAGTATATTCACGTTGTTACACAACCAATCTCCAGAACTCTTTTCATCTTGCAAAACCGAAACTCTATACCCATTAAACAACTCCCCATTCTCCCCTCCCCTTAGCTCCTGGCAACCACCATTCCACTTTCTGTCTGAATGAATTTGATTACTCTAGATATCTTATATAACGAAATCATACAATATTTATTTTTTGTATGGGTGGTATTTTTAAGGATAGTGTTCATAGGTATTTTGTAGACAGGTTTAGATTAATTGAGCATTTTCATTTTGAAAGAATGTCCCACTTCCTGGAGATTCCAAATGTCACAGATCTGTGGCATAACAAATAATAACAGAAATGGGGCATTAGAAATACAGCTGACAAAAATCAGTGTACTTTAAGGGTAGAGAAAAAATATTAATATGTCAAATTTGAAACAAGGCTGTGACAACCAAATGTTAAAAGGTATGGATCAGGGGTGCCTGGGTGGCTCAGTCGGTTAAGGGTCTGCCTTTGGCTCAGATCATGATCCCAGGGTCCTGGGATCAAGCCTCACATGGAGCTCCCTGCTCCGTGGGGAGCCTGCTTCTCCCTCTCCTTCTACTGCTCCCCCTGCTTGTGCTCTCTCACTCTCTCTGTCAAATAAATAAATAAAATCTTAAAAAAAAAAAAGGTATGGATCACAGTGTAGAATAAAAAAGGGGATCAGTGGAGAATGTATAGTTGCATACCAAAGGAGGAGGTGGGTCTGTGATTCTGGTCCTGAGAACTATTTTGATGACTTCTTGCTCTGGGTTTCACCAGTGTCCTCATGGGGAGGAGAGGACTTTCAGGTAAGAGTCTCAATCTAGTGATGCTTTAGATAGCTGTAATTTATTGTAGAAAGTAACAGATCACTACACTGCATGTAATTTACACTATAATGTGAGACTAGTGCTTCTTTTTGTGCTTTTATAGTTTCTAATTTCAAAACCTTTGTGCATTTGTAAAGAACCCACTAAGTATTGCTCCTGATCATTCCCAACCCCTTTCCCCAGGTGTAAGACAATTTCAGTCCGTGAAGATCTTTCTACGCTGTGCATAGCCCTCTGTTGTAGACATGTACCCAGGGGTGGGGCAACACACATGTGTGTGTCTTACTACTTCCCCTACCAGCCCAAGGCAAGGACTCTGCTTTCTCATTCCTACCTTCTCTATACCTCTTAGCACTTAGTGCAATGCACAGAGCATAGGAAATGATAAGTACATTCTTGTTGAAAGAAAGGAAAAAGTGATATAAATATTTAAAGTAATCATTGAAAGAAATCAGAATATGTCACCCCAAAAGATGCCTCTTTGACTTAAAAATATTTTGAACTGGAGGCAATTAAGCAGCAAACATAGAAAAAGCTCCCCCTTTTCTGCCTACAGGCAAAATATAAATTCTCCTTTTATTGACTCTTATTGGCCCCAAGAAGGCGCCAGAAAAATCTGCAAACAAACCTTACTCCAGTAGTTCTCTCCCATATATTTACCTTTCCACAATTTGCTGTCCTCAGAAGCCTAAGACTCTGTTGTCAAAATCAGCAATGGAGAATCACCATTGCATCAAATCTCCCTCATGCTTTGAGTCTCTTTCCAGGGAGAGCCCAGTCCCTTTAATGGCTCATCTGATTAGGTCAGGATCACCAAGGATAATCTCCCTATCTGAAAGTCAACTGATTTGGGACCTGCAAAATCCATTCACTGCAGCACCTAGATTAGGGTTCCATTGAATAACTGGGAAAAGATCTGTGTACACGGGTGGTGGTGAGGAATCTTGGATTTCTGCCTACCATGGGATAACAGTGAAAGGACAGGATCTAGGGTCTGACAAGGGAAACAGGTAGCGGAGACTATTCTCTGCTCTTCAGAAAAAAATAACGCATGTAGGCTACGCGAGGGCATAGTCTGAGTATCTGGTGATACCATTGAACAACCTCACAGAAAAAGACTTAGCCCAGCAATTAGGAGGCCTGCCCCTGCCATTAAGTAGCCAAGTGATCTTAGATCCTTTAACTTCTCTGGGTCTGGAACTGAGGGGATTGAATAGATCAGGAATTCCCAACCAGGGAGGAAAACTGGAGTAAAACAGCTACACTGAAGTCACCTGGGGTGCTTTTTAAAATTAAGCGTTTCCTCTTCTTTCCCCAGATGTAACAGTGTTGGGATTGGAAGAGAAAGGCTGACAAGGAAGGGGGACGAGCATATGCACTATGGAATTGTTCCTTAGGTCATCGGTTCATTCCACAAATATTCATTCAAGACCAGCTACTTTGTGCTAAACACGCGCCGGGCCCTGGGGAGGTTAGAATAAAGCACACAGTCTCTCTGCTTACCCCCCATCTAGCCAGGGAGATGGAGGCAAATGAGTACAAGATGGTGAATGTTACTGAGTGGGGACCCCAGGGGGCTGAAAGCAGGGATCCTCCTTGAGGATGCTTAAGGAATAGGCATTATCTAAGAGAAGAGGTTGGAAATGCAACTCAGTGAAGAAGGTGGAGAGTTTGAGGCAAGGAAAAGCATTTATGAAGGGGCAGAAGCTTAACGGACTCAGGCACGTGTAAGGCATTAGGATTAGCCCACTAGGACCTGAGTTGGTACAGGTCATAACTAGCCTTATAAATCATGTTAATGAGTTTGGATTTTATCCTAAGCACAATGGGAAAACATCAATGGGCTTTAAGCAAGAGTGACTTAAAGAGATTGATGCTTTACAAATAGCACCCTGGCTAGAATTTGAAAAAGATAGAGGGTGGCTGTAGCAGTCAGGAAAACCAGTGCAAACGGGCAGGACCAGGGTGGTGTCAGGGGGCTTAGAGAGAAGAAGGCAGAGAGGAAAGAGATGCAGCGAGTAGTTGGTTAGATTCGAGGAGTGATCTGTGTATCGCCAGATATAGGAGCTGTAGGATTAAATGTGGTTGCATGTATTTTAACTCACAATTGCCCCTTTATACTACTCAAGCTGTCTTCTCCATTTGCAAGATGTTTAGTTACAATCAGACAGCACATCTTCTGTATCCTTTTGGACTATTTATTCCATTGGTTTGGAATATTCCACTGGGAATAAGAATTTAAGCAGGATACAGAATATGTGGATTCCAGTGCCTTGTTTCCTTATCTGGTCAGTGAGGGGGTTGAATTGAAAACCTCAAAGACTAATTCTAGGGTTAACTCTCCTGAACCCATAAAATCCGCTTGAAGACGCTGGGCAGACTCCCGTTTCTCCCCAGGCTGGCCTGAGTTGCTGCCTGCCATCATAGAGGAATCAGCAGAACCCCTGGGGGCAGCACACATTTGGATCAAGGGCTACCCCAAAGGAAGAACTTTTGTAGCACTCTCACCCCAGGAATATTGCAAAGTTCAGAGCCAGAGATAGCTGTGCACATAAATTTAGCTCCACAGCCTGGTATCTCTGGAATTTGCCCAATGTGCCGCATGGTAGGTTATCTACCTTAAGCACACGGAGTAATCAACCAGATTCAATTTCCCTTTGATTTCTCCTCTCAGTGAAAGAAGATGCACTGAGTACAGCGAGTGACATAAATTCAACATAAAATGTACGGAGTTCTAAAACTTCATTTTGCTCTGTAATCAGAAATTCCAAACAGCAGTGGAGCTATATGCCTGGGCAGACACTTGACTGCAATTTGCAGTGGATGGCGATGAGAAAGCTCTTCCTGCGGCTTACCTACCGGCGCCAACCCGGGCTCCCTCCCCTCCCTTCCCCCAGCAAAACCAGCCAGGAAGCAGATATGGTGGGGCTTTTCCACCCTGTTAGGGCCCAGACCCATTTCACTCGGTACATACTGCCTTTTTCTAAATATATTTCAAAATTTCTCTTTATGTGCATTTTAATCTAATTTCTTTCTCATGTTTGCTTAGATGATTTGTAGAAAGTGCATTTTATCTTAGTCCACTAGAGGGAACCAGAGGGATTTAGACATTGGAGCCAACAAGACTATCTCAAGTTCTGTTTTTTTTTCCTTTATTGATTGATTGATTGATTAATTGATTGATGTAGTGTTCTATGATCCATTGTTTGCGTATAACACCCAGTGCTCCATTCAGTACGTGCGCTCTTTAATACCCATCACCAGGCTAACCCATTCCCCCTACCCCCCTCCCCTCTAGAACCCTCAGTTTGTTTCTCAGAGTCCATAGTCTCTCATGGTTCTTAATGTCAGTATTAAGAGAAATTTCCAGGGGTTCTTAAATTGGGCTTACTGTCAGAATCAGGAGAGAGTCTTTTTTTTTTTCTTTTTAACTTATCTGCATTAAAAATCAGCTTTATTTTTTAAGAACACTTTTAGGTTCACAGCAAAACTGAAGAGAAAGGGGGCTTTAAAGTTATAAAATTATATAGGTTTCTAGGTCCTGCTCTAGATCTATGAATTCAGAAGCTTTGGGGGTGAGGTCTGGGAATCTCTACTGAAAGAGTTGGTGGAACCCCTGCTTTAAAAAAATTATATACATATATACATAGCTACCTATATGTATTTTATATATATAGTTTATATATTTATATAAAATTTGTATATAGTTACCTACATAAATTTAAAACCAAGAATGGGGTAAGAATGCACTGAACATTATGTAGCATACATAGCAAGACATAAAAATAGAGGCTCACAAGGATTAAAAAAATATAGAGGGGTTACACACTTAGAGATTGTCAATATTTAGAATATGAGTCATATTTTTCCAAATAATTTCCCTTGTTAAATAGAATTCATGTGATTTACTTAGAGCCAGAGGAAAATCTGAAAACCACCACTATAGCAAGGCTTCCAGTGCCAGAAATAAGATTCCAGGGAACCCCCAAATCAGAAAACATTATTTCTGAAATAAGCATTTTATGAAAGACCGCCAGAGTCCTGTGGATTTTATCCAGGGAATAGAAATAAATGCCCAAGATCCAATTGCCATCCGACACAGATGTTCCCATAGTTTCCAACACATTCTGGCGAACTGGCCCAAAGACACAAGCTGCTTAAAAAATTACAGGAAGAAAAGAGGGCACATGGATCATCACAGGAGAAGATTGAAATTTTTTTCCCCATGAAAAACAATTTAAAATAAAACGAAAGTAATCTTATTGACTTATAGGAAAATGTGTTACAAAACCCAAACGATATAAAGAAAATTAGCAATCTAGTTTAAGAAACACTGGTCTGCCAGCTCCTATGGATGCTAATAGCCCTGTGCAAATTTACAAATTTGTTTAAATCAACGTCAAACAGCCAGATTCCTTGTGATATGAGCTGGTCCTTATAAAAGGTCTCTGAAACCTAGCTTGAATATCAAATAAAAACCACAACAGTGCTCTTATGCACTGCCCTCTGCCCAGGTCCACCCTAACTGGTATTTGTTACAATCTCATGATCAGAGTTGTATTTACTGATGCCAGTGCATTTCCTAAACCAAAGGGAAAAGGAAATGCCTCCTGATTTATTGCTCCATCTAAAGACATAAAGATTCTGAGCGCACACTTGAAATATTTCTCCTAAAATTTTTTTCTGGGTCAATTAAATAAAACAAAATTTAAAAAAGTTGCCTGACCCATAAGGCCCAACAGACCCTGATCAGTACGGAAACAAGATTCCTCAGTTTAAGTGTTTACCTGAGGAATCTGGGCAGATTGGCAGCAATTTTAGAGTTCTTTCTTATTCTTTCTTCAAAGGTTCGTTTACTATGCATGAAGGGCCCTTACATACTTCTATAATCTAATCTACTCAGTCATAAAACACAGTCCTGTACGATGTTTTATGTTATAGATATATTTCAATACAGAAAAACAGAGTATGGATGGGGTGTGTGTGTGTGTTTAGGGGGGAAGTTGTAGGGGTAAATCTATTCTTCATTATTTTATTTTCAAAGTAGCATTTGAAATGGAAATTACATGAAGGAGAACAATATGGTAATTTACACTTACCTCTTCCAAGTAAAGCATAATGAATAAAATGAATGAAATTCCATTTCTAGCTAAATTGATTATATCCTTCCCACATAACCACGTCCCATTGTGAGAATGAAATTTTAAAGTTTTTTCCCCATTAAAATATTCCCTTTTTTTTCTGTTTTGAAATAAATGCTAAGTTCCTTGTAGTTTTAATGATCCTAAGTATCAGAATATACAACATTATTCTCATAATAAAGAATAAATTTACACCGCTTGCCAGTCCCTAATAACTACAGAATCAAATTCAGTTTTTTGCTTGCCCCTATCTGCTAGATAATTTTCCTCCTATCGGCCTATGGTTGCAAATGCAATACAATTTGCAGTAAGTTGGCAGCAAACCCTGGTAACTCCTACTAGTCTGGCTTGGCTAGAGGACAAGAGTTCTTGTTTGAGGTTCTGATACAGCTCCAACCCCAGGAGACCATTAAAATTGTCAGCTGGTGCTACAACAGCTGCCTGGATCCCAGTCTGAAGAAATCGTGTACACTCCAAACCTACATTTTTGAAGAGAAAGGTAATTCCAAGTGTAAATGCCACTTCTTGATCACTTGCAAATTTCTTATTTACGCAATCTCTTATTTTTTTCCCCCACATTAACCGCTCCCTAGTTTTCTACCCTGCCTATCTCACTGGTCAGAGATATCTCTGATGGATTACAGCTTGCATTTCCTTAGAATGGGATGGAGCCCTCTAATTCTTTACAGCACAGTGATCCAAACAGTTCCTACCAATTGTTGGAAGTTGGCACTTGAGGTGAAATCTGTTTACTACTGTGGCTTTAAGTTATACCTTTCAGAAACATTGGATTTCAATTAACTTTCCCCTTGGTAGTAAGGAGCTTAAAGGATGGGTAGAACTGGGACCTAGATGTTCACATTATGCTCCCTTTATTTTAATCAACCCTTAGAGTTGAAAATATTAGGGGATAAAGAGCCAAACCAGGCAATTAAGACAGGCTTTGTTCATAAATATTACTGGTCTGAGACTTCTCAGTGAGTTGAAAAACTGACTCATAATAAACCTTGTTTGATTGTGCTTGTTTATCCTCAGTTGTTGGTATGTTTGTGTGACCAGTGAGTGATAATCTAATCAGAGGTTCGAGAATTAGTAAACTCTCAGGAGGAAGCATGTATTCAGAGGAGAAAGCTTGGCAAGGTGTTTGGCACATAAGAAAACTCTACTAACTGGTTGTTGTCAACTGCATTCGACAGCTCAGTTTCTGTAAGGCTTTTTCATGTGGGTTTTTAATTTATTCTGGATTGTTTTACTAATTTATTCCAAAATAGCTTTTTTTAAATTTTATTTTATTATGTTATGTTAGTAACCATACAATACATCATTAGTTTTTGATGTAATGATCCACGAAATGTCTTGATTACAAAATGCTAGAGAGAGAATTTGTATTTTCACTTCTGGTAGTACAATAGACTAGCAATCCAGAATGAGATTCCAATTTGAAGTACTAAAATCTTAGGTAAATAACTTCTTTAAAGCCTTCCTTCATTTCTTCCTTCATGCATTGGAAAGCAGACATGAAAGTAAGGAAACCAAAGCCCTCCCAAACAGAACTGAAAGCAGGAATTATGGAAGGTAAGATATTAACTGTAGTTTTAAGTATGTATATTAAAAAATACCTTGGGTTGCCATTAAAAGTCTAGAAATAGTATAACTTCCAAATAAGTAGAGGAGGAAAAATGGAACGGGAAAAACAAGTCATAGTCAATCTAAAAGGCAGCAAGAAAAGTCATCCATATTGGTGAGGAAAAAGTTAAACTGTCAGTATTTGCAGATGACATAATACTATATATAGAAAACCCTGAAGACTGTAACAAAAATTATTAGAATAAATGAATTCAGTACAGTTTCAGGATACAAAATTAATACAGAGAAATTGGTTGCTCTTCTATACACTAATAATAAAGTAGCAGAAACAGAAATAAGAAAACAAATCCATATATAGTTACACCCAAAAGAATAAAATACCTAGGAATAAACTTAACCGAGAAGGTGAAAGGCTGAAAACTATAAAACACTTGTGAAAGAAATTAAAGATGACACAAACAAATGGAAGGAAATTCCATGCTTATGAATTGGAAGAACCAATATTGTTAAAATGTCCATACTACCCAAAGTAGTCTACCGAGGCAATGCAATTCTGGTCAAAATACCAAAGCATTTTCCACAGAACTAGAATTTGTATGGAACCACAAAAGACCCCAAATAGCCAAAGTAATCTTGAGAGACAAAAACACAGTTTGAGGCATCACAATTCTAGATTTCAAGATACACTACAAAGCTGTAGTAATCAAAACCACATGGTACTAGCACAAAAATGGATACACAGATCAATGGAACCGAAGAGAAAGCCTGGAAATAAACCCATGCTTATATGGTCAATTAATCTACAAAAATGGAGGCAAGAATATACAATGGGAGAAAGGTGGTCTCTTCAATAAATGGTGCTGGGAAAACTGGACAGCTACATACATACAAAAGAATGAAGCTGGACCACATTCTTACACCATACATGAAAATAAACTCAAAATGAATTAAATACTTGAATGTAAGACCTGAAACCATAAAACTCCTAGAAGAAAACACTAGGCAGTAATGTCTTTGACATCAGGCTTAGGAGTTTTCCAGATATGTTGCCTTAGGCAAGGAAAACAAAAGCAAAAATAAACTATTGGGACTACATCAAAATAGAAAGCTTTTGCACAGCAAAGGAAACTATCAACAAAATGAAAAGGCAACACCTATTTGAATGGGAGAAGATATTTGCAAATGATATATCTAATAAGGAGTTAATATCTAAAGTATATAAAGAACTTATATAACTCAGCTCCAAAAAACCAAGTAATCCAATTAAAAATGGGCAAAGGACCTAAATAGATATTTTTACAAAATAGACATATGGCAGGCCAGCAGATACATGAAAATGCTCAACATCACTAATCATCAGGGAAATGCAAATCAAAACCACAATGCGATATCACTTTATACCTGTCAGAATGTCTAGAATCAGACAGACAAGAAATAACAAATGATTGTGAGGATGTGGAGAAAAAGGAACCCTCATACACTGTTGGGAATGCAAACTGGTGCAGCCACTCTGGAAAACAGTATGGAGGTTCCTCAAAAAATTAAAAATAGAATTACCACATGATCTAATAATTACATTACTGGGTATTTACTCAAAGAAAATGAGAACACTAATTTGAAAAGATATATGCATCCCTATGTTTATTGCAGCATTATTTACAATAGCCCAAAATATGGGAGCAACCAAATGTCCATCCATAGATGAATGGATAAAGAAGATGTGGTTATGTGTATACACAGACACAGAGACAGACAGACTCACATGTGCACACACACACACACACACACACGCAGGAATATTACTCAGCCATAAAAAAAGAATGAGATTTTGCCATTCGTGACAACATGGATAGACCTAGAAGTTATTAAGCTAAGTGTCACAGGAATGAAAGGTACAGCATAGGGAATATAGTCAGTGGTTTCGGAATAGCGTTTAATGGTGACAGACGGAGCTACACTTGTGGTGAGCACAGCATAACATACTAACTTGTCAAATCACTATGTTGTACGCCTGAAACTAACGTAACAGTGTGCCAACTATACTTCAATGGAAAAATAAATAAAAGAAGGCAAGAAAGCTGAAAGAAAAAAGAGAAAGTAAGACAAACAGAAATCACATGATACAGATCTAGAGATAAACCCAAATATGTAATCGTAATAACGCTCTAGCTAAAGGCAGATTTTGTCAAACTAAATAAAATTCTGCACTATGCTCTTCGTAGGAGATATACATAAACATAAAAACACAAAAAATATTGAAAGTCAAAGGACTGAAAAGACACACAGGAAACATCTAAAGGAAAACTGGTATCCCTAAATTAATATTAGACAAAATATAATTTAAGGGTCAAATATGAAGTCCCTTCATGATGGACAGAGTTAAATTCATTAGGAGGATATAAGAAATCAAAACTTATGTGTATTTAATTAAGTCTTAAAATATAGAAAGCAAAATGGACTGAACTACAAAGATAAATCCATAAGCATAGTGAGAGATAGTAAATATCTCTCACAGTAAATGTCAGATAAGGAAGACAAAATATCTGTCTAGATAGAAAAGATTTAAAGAGCAAAATCAAGAAACTTAATCCCTCAATTTGGAGTATACACATTTTTTTTTTTGGAAGCACACATAAAACAATCTGAAAACTAACATTGTGCTAGGTCATAATCAGAGCTTCCACACCCACTGTATATAAAGTCTCAAGTCAAAGAAACAGTATCACGTAGATCACTTCTCTAACATAGTGCAACTAACTTAGAAATCATTAAACATAACTTAGAAAAGCCTCTATATTTAGATATTTAAAAAAAACCATGTATGTGTAAGGTTCAAAAAAACTGGAAAATATGGAGATCTGAACAAATAAAAATACTACCCATCAAATCTTTGGGGATTCCAATGAAGTGGATTCAAATACAGAAAATTTATTTTAAAAAAGAAGAAAGGCTTAAAATTAATGAGCTAAACATCTAACTTAACAAGTTGACTAACTTAACAGTGTAGCCTCTGTGAAAGCCTCAGCCAACCCTAGAGAGAGCTCTGTAATAGGATGGTGCTTTGGAATTGTCCGGAACTGGAATGCGTAGGTGGCGCCTTATCTCAGGTCAGCCTGCGGTGGGCTGCCCAGGAAGTAGGTGTGACATAGGCAAAGGGACTCTTCAGCTGAAGAAAGCAGACAGTTGAGGGCTGTCTGTGAGCAGGACTCTCAGCTGCTGGGAGAATTACTTCAGCTCAGAAGGGGGCCTCCGAAGCCCACTACAGCGTCCTTTCCAGGCAGGTGCAGAGAGCCTACAGCAGATCATATTTAACGTTAAAATGTTGAAAGCATTCCCTTTAAGATTAGAAACAAGGCAAGGAGGCCCGTTATCACCATTTCTATTTGGCATTGTGTGGGAAGGCATAAAAAAGCAAAGGTTTAAGGATTAAAAGGGAAACAAAATGAATGTGATTTGCAGGTGGTATTTATTTTTTTCATAGACAATCTACAAATAATTGTAATGAAGAGTTTGTCAGAGTTGCTGGATGCAAAGTCAATATATATAGGTCTGTGTATATATGTGTGCCAATTGCATTTCTATAGTCAAGTAATAATTTAGAAAATCTTATTTAAAAATATTTGAGCAATGGCATAAAAATATAACTGGAAATAAATTTAACAAAAAATATGTAAAGCCTTTATGGAGAAAATGATAAAACTTTATCAAGAGTTGTTAGAAAATATCTAAATAAATGGAAAGATATATAATGTTTATGGATAGAAGACTCTGAAATAAATATATTAGTTGTCTCTAAGTGGATTTACAGATTTGATGAAATTCTAATAAAACAGAAGTGCCAGTGTGGTTTTTGTGAAATTTGACAAGCTGATGTGAAAATTTATATGGAAGAATATACTGGGGAGGAAGAAGAAATGTGGGAAAGCTTGCATTACTGGATATGACTTATTATTAGACTATATAACTAAGAATATGATGTTGATACAGGATGAGATAGACAAATGGAACAGAATAGAAAATAGAGTCCAGAAAGAAATCTGTACATTTATAGAAACTTGATTTGTATAGATCATTGGGAAAGAACAGATTATTTCATAAATGGCTTAAGGACAATTTGGTTTCCAAATACTTTTAAAAACCTGAAAATAGATCTTTATCTTATATCATAAACAAAAATCAATCTAGGTGGTTAAAAACTTAATATGAAAGGCACAACATACAATTTCAGAAGAGCATATAGGGAATATCTTCAAATTCTTGAATAAGGAAGGGTTTCTTAACAGAAAAGTGCAAATTATATAGGAAAAGATTAACATACTCATCTACGTTAAAATTAAGCATCCAGGGGCACCTGGGTGGCTCAGTCGTTAAGCGTCTGCCTTCGGCTCAGGTCATGATCTCAGGGTCCTGGGATCGAGCCCCACGTCGGGCTCCCTGCTCGGTGGGAAGCCTGCTTCTCCCTCTCCCACTCCCCCTGCTTGTGTTCCCTCTCTCGCTGTGCCTCTCTCTATCAAATAAATAAATAAAATTTAAAATTAAGCATCCAGGTGATAAAAGACACAGTAAAGAGAGTAAAAAAGATGGTTCTCAAGATTCATTGAGAACCATCTTGGATGCTAGCTACCACAAGTATAATTGCACATCTAACAGAATGCAAACATTTAGAAGCCAGCCACTCCCTGTCATGAGAGGGGACAAAACTTCACTCACTTAGGACCACACGGGGAAAACTCAAGGCAGAAGAGTTACCATGTTGTATGGGCCCCCTATCTTCTTACCATTTTTCCGGCAAGAGAGAGCCACCAGGACCATTAAACCACATTGTTTCTCCTTAACCCAAGAGGATAGAGCAATGGGAACTCTGTCATCTCCATGTGCAAATATAAGCTGGCACAACGATGTTAAGAAATATTTGCATTTCCTAGGAGATTTGAACTTGTACATAACCTGCGATCCAAGAAACTTCACCCCAGATATGTACATTAAAAATAGTTTTGCATATGTGCTCTAGAAAATATGTTCACAGAAGTCTTACTCTAAATAGCAAAAATTCATAAATAATCCATAAACAAACGAATTATGGCATATTTCCTCAACTGAAATACTATAGTGTAATGCAAAATGAATGAACTAAAATATATGCATCGATCTTAGTTAATCTAAAAAACAATTGTTGAACAAAACATACAAGTGACAAAGGAAAATGCACAATTTATTCTTTAGAGATCTATACACATGAGATAAAACTAGAAAGAAAAGAGAACGATCAAGACAAAATATAAGATGGTTGCTACTTCTGTGGGAGAGGGATCAGGAAGTAAGAGAAGGCCACTGGTAATGTTCTATTTCTCAATGCCATGCAAGTTTATTATGATTCTTTAAACTCGACAGAACATTTTATACAGTCTCTTTGTAAAAATGATATGCTTCACAACAAAAAATTGCAAATTAAAGTGTTCTTAAAAAGAGACATAATTTAAAATGTCAGGGCTATTTCAGTGAGAGAACAAATTGTTCTCAAATATTCATCATTACACATCAAGTATCGCTTCATCTTCCATTCTTTTTCATCAAAACAGAAAAGCGTAAATATATCAAGCCTGAAAAAGGGCGCTGAGTTTCCTCAATTCACAAGTGTTACCAAAAAAGTCATGGTAATTTGTCCTCAGAGCTACTTCTGATTCATTGTCTGGCTCCAGATCTTTGTTAACGTATTTTCAGGAGAGCGGTTAAAATAGACTGAGAATAGTAAGCCCAAATCTAAATATCTGCAAAAGAAAGATTAGAATTTCAGTGAAATTGATTCACTAGGTGAATTCTACTCTTTTTCAGGTCCTTGGCATCCATGCCATTTTAATATTAAAATATGTATTACTCTATTCTCCTTAATGTTCTGCAAATGTTTCAGAATAGAAATCTCATCAACTCCAGATGAGTTACCCAGACGGTCCTAAATACTGGGGTTCTCCTGTTGATAAAAGATTCAACAGAAAGAGTACTTCCAGAAAAACAGTACAATTTTTCTAATGTGTGTACTAATCACTAAAAATTTTTTTAAATGAAATGCCTTCTAAGGTGCAGTAGCTTTCAATAATGTATATGCATTTTAGCTGCATAATTATATCAAAACAATTCATTGTCATTAAAAAAAAATTGACACAGGGCGCCTGGGTGGCTCAGTTGGTTAAGCGACTGCCTTCGGCTCAGGTCATGATCCTGGAGTCCCGGGATCGAGTCCCGCATCGGGCTCCCTGCTTGGCAGGGAGTCTGCTTCTCCCTCTGACCCTCCTCCCTCTCATGCTCTCTGTCTCTCATTCTCTCTCTCTCTCAAATAAATAAATAAAATCTTAAAAAAAAAATTGACACAGACTTGATAGACCTGAGTATCAGCATAGTTCTTTGGATTCTTTTTCTTTTTCTTTTTTTTTTTTCATTTGACAGTTTGTATGTCACTTGATTTGTCCATTGGCAATGATACGCAGAGCAGAGCTACAGATCACCAGCCAGGGTGGCTCCACACAGGCTTCTGTTTTCTGATCCGTTGGTGGGGGCAGTGCCCCTGGACAGGTGTGTGGGAAGTCACGTTTCGCCCCTGGCTCTTCCATTTAACTACTTCCAGAGTTGTGGCGAGAAAACTGGGACTGCAGAAAACCCGAGTGTTGCAAGGTATCTCCTTACCTCTGATTTGGGCAGTAAGTGCCACAGACACAGTAACGTACGAGCCCTGGCACATCTAAGGTTGGCTGCGGGCACTTGTCAGTGTGGGTGTCCTGCAAAAGCAAAGGCCCTTCGTCATGGAGCTAAGTACCCACCCCTGGCCCAGGAGTCTGAGAAGCTGAGGGATCCTGGGAAGGTGGAATAGTGGCAAGCCTGGAACAGTGGCTATTGCCTTACATGCAGCAGGTGAGCTAGCAAATGAGCAACAATGGGTGTGAGCTACCCAAACCGAATCCGACCGGTTAAAACTATAAAAGGATTTGCTGGAAGGATATGGGGTACCTCATTGAAGTGAAGAAACAACAGACCAACCAGACTTTTGGAAAGGGCAGGAATTAGGGTAGATCCAGGAGTCTAGGTCATGAGACTTAGAGAGTATTTTTTTCCTAGGTACTATCATCGAAATAAATTTACCTCAGTATTTTTCAGTTCTTGTATCACTGTGCTTAACTTTCAAATTCCTGCTATAGTTTGGCCTGGTTTGGGAGATGTGACTACTTCTTGACAAGGGAAGTTATGGTGTAATGGACAATGTGACCCAGACTGCTAGAGTGGGAGGTTTGTGGTGGGATGAGAAGAGATCCCGTGTTTTCAAAAGAAAATCAGGGGTTGTTATTAAAGAATGTCGACATTGATGTTGGGCTGGCCAAATGGCAGATATCCATTATAACCCTTTTATCAGAAATTAATTTTGCTGTATTCTTACCTAGAACCATTGTACAGTTTAAATGAATGCTATAAATATTTGGACCCTAGTCTGCTTGGGCTGCCATAACAAGATCCCAAAATTGGATGGTTTACATAACCGAAATTTATTTTCTCACAGTTTTGGAGTTGGAAGTCTAAGATAAGGGTGCCAGCACGGTTGAGTTCTGGTGGGAGCTCTCTTCCTGCTTATAGATGGCCACCTTCTCCTTGTGCCCTCACATGGCATTTCCCGTCTCTCTCTTCCTCTTAGAAGGCCACCAATCCTACAGGATCAGGAGCCCAACCCCATGACTTCATTTAACCTTAATAAGGTCTTAAAAGTCCCATCTCCAGATACAGGTGTATTGAGGGTTAGGGCTTCAACCCATGAATTTTGTGGGGACGCAACTCAGTTCTTGGCAGGTACCTACTAAGGGGCTCATAATTTGCTAAATAACTCACTTTTGATGGTCTTCTTGTCCTCATGCACAAATTTGATTGCAATGTCTGGTGACTGAGCATCATTTCCTGTCAGGGTTTGTCAAGCTCTATGGAGAGTCTTGCCTTTCCTCTTCCTGGACCAAGAGACCCTGTGCCCAAAGTGAGAGACCCTGCCTCTGAGGGCTTGTCCGTCTCTACTATTTTTCTGCAGTTCAGCTCTACAGCAGTCCCTGCTCCAGTCTTGGTGGCATCTCCTCTTCTATTTTTCTGACACCCCAACAGGAATTACTAAGAGAGGCCATGTGGAATTGTGGAAAGATGTGGAAGTCGGAACACCTGTGTTCTATTCCTAGCTCTAGCACTTACAAGCTGTGTGACTTTAGGGAAATCACTTCACTTTTCAGTAAGTTCATTTATGCCACAAAAGTGGGTTGCTTTCTTACTTACAAATTTGGGGCTAGGCATTGAGAAGTCAGTGGTACATGCTGTGAAGGAAAAGTGTAGGATGCTATAGAACATGTGGGGAGGGTGAGGAGCCACCAACTAATCTGGCAGTGTCGGTCACAGAAGGCTTTCTGGGGGAAATGACCTCAGATAAGAGAAGTGAAGAGTGAGCAGGAGTTGCCTGGGAGCAATGGAGGGGGCAGGGTGAGGGAGGGGAGACACACAGGCAGAGGGAAGAGCGTGAGGCCAGGCCCTGAGGTAGGAGGGATCTGGCACACTGAGCTTTTGCCTGGATCAAAGAGAGGCATGGCAAGAGTCATTCATGTAAAGCAAAGGTGGGCAGGAAGGCAGCGGTAAAAGCATGCAGCCCTCAGCCCTGCCAGAGATTTTGTTCTGTGTCCCAGGACCTAAGGCGAGAGTAGGGGAGAGGCATCTCCAATATGTGTTTTCAAAAAATCGCTCAGACTAGAATGTGGAGGACTGGAGATGGGGAGGGGTGGCTATGGCTCCGTCAGAGGTTGGGGAGAGGATGGGGAGAGAAGAGATACATAAATGTGTTAGTCATTTCTAACCAAGATTACTATGTCTGCATGTTGTATTCTATCTACCTGATTGGCTCAGAGTGAGCTTTATTGAGTCATGCAGTCAACAACATCAATTGAACTGGGCACTTTTCTAGGTGCTGAGGATACAGCAGTGAACAAAACACAGAGTCTGCCCTCACGAAGCTTCTTTCTAGTAAAATAGTTTACATTCTAGTGGGGTTGCTGTAGGGTCAAATGAGATATATAAGCTACCCATGTGTGAATAGTGACTTGGGATCTCTAGCTCACTGATTTCTAGAGAATACTGGTTTTCAGCTTCCTTCCTGTATTAGTTTCCTATGGCTGCTATAATAAATAGCCATAAACTTAGGACACCACAAATGTATTACCTTTAGTTCTGGAAGTCAGAAGTCCACAGTGGGTCTCACCGGGCTAAAATCAAGGTGTTGGCAGGGCTGTGTTCCCTCTGGAGGATCTTGGGGAGAATCTGTTTCCTTGCCTTTTCCAGCTTCTAGGGGCCACCTGCATTCTTGGCTCATGGCCTTTCCATCTCCAAAGCCAGGAACGTCCAGTCAAACCTGCCGCACATACTGTCACTCCGACATTCACCCTCCTCCATCTCTCACTTAGGATTCCTGTGATTACATTGGGCCCATCCGGGGAACCCAGGAAACTCTCCCCATTTGAAGATCCTTCACTTCATCACGTCGGCAAAGTCCCTTTTGTCATATAAGGTAACACACCCATAGATTCTGGGGGTTAGGACATGGACACCTGGGGGGGTGGGGGACATTATTTTGCCTACCACTCCCTAGTGCAGCTTTAATGTTTCAAATCATGATGGAATCAAGTTTCCTCTTCCGTCTTTTCAGTTTTGTTCTCATGTGTTACTGAGCAGTAAAGGGAAACACAGCGACATCCAAAGTTGGACCAGTCTTTTTTTTTCCCCATGTCTGAGAGATTTCAAGAGAATCCCAGAGAGCTTCCTCTTTATGAGAGGGTCAGGTGTCAAACCCACAGGCCTCTCCCAGTGCTGCTAGGGAGAAGAGCTCAGCAAGTCATTTCTGGTTATCACAGCTGACTCACCATTCTCAGAATATTCCAGCTAGTATCTACAAATCTTCAACTATGAGTGCTCTGTTGAGCAAGATTTCCTCCCTACGGGGTTACTCGTGGCCAGGGTGGTGGGTGGGGGGAGAACACTTTAAAGAATATCCCCTGACACATTTTACAGCACAGAGGTAGGAAAAGATTCAGGTGAATAAGAGAAGATATGGAACTTTGTGTCCTTATGGGGGAAAAGAGACAAACCAATTCCTTAAAGTATTATATTTTGCCAAAATGTTGCTATTAAAGTATGAGGAAAAAACACCACTGGGGATTGTTAGTGACCCATTTAAAAGGAAATTAATTGGCAGGATATAGTTGTAGAAATCTCTCCAGTGGCCGCTCTGGAGGAACAGCTCTGATAAGGAAATAAAGGGTTGTGTTCAAGTTCTCTTTTTCCCTTGAAGCAAATGACTAGGGTTTCCTGATTCCAGGTAAAAAAACCGACAACTTAGGAACAGTGAGTGAAAACTTACCCCCTTCAGAGGCGCGATTGTGTGAGATGTGAGCATGCAGCAGCCACGGGGTGCTGGGGCCTCCAGGTCCAGTGAGTGAGACAGTTTAAGGGCTGGGGGTGCAGGGGCTTTAAACTGTGTGGTGGACATGGGCTTGAGGAGGAGGATGGGTACTAGAATGTTCAAGAAGACAAGGCCATATCTGAAAGGAAAATGGTACAATCTGCCCTCAGGAGTTTCCTCCTGTGTGACAGGGACAGGACTTGGCCACAGAAAGGATGCTAACAAAGGGGACAGGAGAATGGACTTTCTGGCCAAGTGTCTTTCTTGTTTGCCATCCGCCACACTACTGGGTCATCTGATCAGAATTGCTTCTTCAGTGAAAATGATTCTCCGTTTTCCCCGGCCTGGTGAAAAGGCCCTTGGGAGAAGCCACCAATGAACTTTAGGCGGGACGGGCCTCATCTTTGAAGAACAAATGCACCAGGGGAACCCAATAGGCAATATCCACTTTGCTACACTCACAGGGCATTTCTTTCTTCCTTTCTCAGCCATTTTCAAAACTCTGCTCTCCGTTTTCCGTCAGTGCTTGTAATCAGCCCCATCTCCTCCGCACCTTTCTGCTGTTTGCCACACAATACCTGCAACCCTCTTTGCTCCCCTTAGTTCTCTGCATCGTGGTCTCAAGTCTCAAGGGAACCAGCCGAAGAACAGAGGCTGCTTCTGCCAGAAGTTGAGCCTCCTTTCCCACACTCCAAGCAGGAACATGGGAGAAAGGGGCCGGGGGGTGGGGTGGGGTGGGGAGGTGTCTTTCTTTCCTTTTCAGAATCCTGGCATCAAAACCCTGCTAGGATTTATGCGCATTGTGCATTGCAGTCTACAGCCCATGTCTTTCTATTAAAGCTAGAATTGATTCACTAGGTAATAAATTGGAGAATCCTCCCCAGGCTTTCCAGCAAAATTACTTATGCTCTTAGTAGCATTAAGCACCCTTTTACAAGTGGAGATAAGCTACCCTGAAGTTTTGTCTGTCTGGATGCGTGAAATGCAGGGCTACCTTACATGGCTGCGAGGAGGTGGCAGGACCAGACGGGAATGTGGATGTTTGCGCCTTGAGTCCCTTACTTAGGTTTGTTCCTATGATGAATCCATCTTTAATGCTTTCGTTAGAAAGCCAGCACTCATTAAGACTGACAAGACACAGAGGGCAAAACATAACAACACATATACTCTCTGACTTTGCTGTAGGGTTTGGTGACCTGCGTACCCAAATTGCCCTCGTGTTGATCTTAAAGCAAAGCTGCCTCTGTAAATAAATCACCGGGTGGCCCCGTCCAAGCGTCTGAAAGGTCTGTGTCACCCCGTCTGTCACTTCTCCCTCTGGCAGCCTGCAGTTTCGACAGCTGGGTGCCGGGCTGGCACAAACCTGAGCAGCCTGGTTGCACAGCTGCTGAGCCGCTGACTACCGGGGATCAGCTGAGCTCCTTTAAAAGTCCATCTCCGGGCCCCAGAGGGGCGAGTCCCGGAAAGGGGCTGTGTGATAGAGAATTAGTAGCACCTTGTCCAGTAGACGAGCTCAGAAAAAATTTAAGTAAAATCTTACATTATTGTTATTATGGTCATCTCCTTTAAAGAATCACAACGAACCCTTTTTAAATACAATCATCCCTTAATTTTGTCTCTTCTGGAAGTGCTGATTTTCGTATGTTGGAAAATGGTTCTTCCTTGGGAGAATAGGGCACATGGGTGAGTGAGCCATTTAGCAGCAATATAGGTAAAGTGTTGAGAGTTAATCATTTCTATTCCTACTCCCAGTAAATCTGTTTTGTGTGTCCCAGCTTGGAACGTTCTGGAGGACACAGAGGAACATCTGAAGACAATATATCAGCGAGGCAGCCCGGGCCTCCCTGGGGTGCGGTATTTGTGGATGTGGGGACTATTGAATGGGCCGGGGAAGGACAAGGTGACCTTGCAGGTCTGATGGTTTCACATCGTTTCTTCCTGTCCTCTGGGAGAAGGGGGGTAATGAAAAGCAGCAGAGAACATGTTCTTCAGAGACCAGAAGCAACAAAAAATAGAAAGGGTAAGGAGCTGACTTTATCTACTGCAGCCCACACTTAATGTTCTTCCTTTTCTCAGGGATGGAAATGACACTGAACATTTAACAACACACAGGGAATGCAGTTCCTGCTGGAACCAGAGGGGCACTCCGTAGACAGGAATGGACTGAACACTCTAAACCAAGCAGCACAGAGAGAAGGAGTTCATTGTGGTTATAAGACACACAAATGAACTGTCAGCCTAGCCGTAATCGTTTCTCCTATCCAGCGCGATGCTTTAGCATTTACAAAATACAACTGCTCACAGAGATCCTGCAGGGTGGGTGTTATGGGTTGAATTCTGTCTCCCTGAAAGTAATGTTGAAATCTTAACCCTGGTGCCTGTGAATGTGACCTTATTTGGAAGTAGGGTCTTCGCAGATGGAATCAAGTTGAGATGAGGTCAGACTGAACAGGATGGGCTCTAATCCAATGACTGGTGTCCTTACAAAATGAGGACAATTTAGATGAACATAGAGAGAAGAATGCCATGTGAAGATATAGATACAGAAGGGGAGACAGCCATGAAACAATGGAGGCAGATGTGGGAGTTATGCAGCTGCAAGCTAAAGAGGCGAGGGTTACCAGAGACCACCAGAAGCTAGGAGAGAAGCACCGAACAGATTCTCCCTCTGAGCTGCCAGGAAGGAACTGATATGGCTGGCATTTTGATTTGGGACTTTTATCCTCCAGGATTGTTACAGAATACACTTCTTTTGTTTCAAGCCACCTAGTTTGCAGGGTTTTGTTACAGCATCCCCAGGAAACTAATACTGTGGGTATTATATTTTTATTTTATAGAAGAAGAACACAGGTTTCAGAGATGGTAAGAAAGTTGCCCAAGATTACACAGCCCAAAGAAGGTTAATAGGGAGACTTAAAACCCAGAGCTGTGATTTCAAGTCCCAGTGTCCCCCTGCCCCCATGAGCTCTGAAAACACCTAGCATGGAGGTGAATAAAATAGGGATATGCAGCAATTTCCATCTGGATATATACTCAAGAGAATTGAAATCAGAGATATGTGTACCCCCATATTTATAAAATCATTATTCACAATGGCCAAAAGGTGGAAGCCACCCAAATGTCCACGGATGGATGAATGGATGAACAAAATGTGGAATATCTATGCAATGGAATATTACGCAGCCTTAAAGAGGAAAGAAATTATGACAAATGCTACAACATGGGATGAACCCGGAGGACACTTTGGTAACTGTAATAAGCCAGTTACAAAAAGACAAATACTGTATGATTCCATTCATATGAGGTATCCAGAGTAGTCAAATCTGCAGAGACAGAGAGTTGAGGGTGGTTGCCGGGGATGGGGGAGAGGGGGCAATGGGGAATTGTTCAATGGGGATAGAGTTCAGCTTTATAAGATGTAACCAATCTCCAGAACTCTTTTCAACAATATAAGTGTACTTAATACTACACTATACCCTTAAAGTGGTTAAATGGTAAATATTATGTGTATTTTTGCCACAATTTTAGAAAGAGAGCAATGTGGCTGGGACTTGTTCTGCCAATAGGATGGTTAGCTTGGCCCAGCTATGAGAAGGCAGCCAGGTTGCACAGGATGGTTTCCTCACACAAGAAAATAGTGTGCTGTCTGCCTGTGACTTGCCCCGGTGGAAGCCTTCAAAGAAGGGAGGGTCACCTGCCTCTCTGCAGGGGGCCTGAAAGCCCACCTTCTGACAGTTGTCAGGTTTTCCCTTCACACCAGCACACACTCTGCCGCTGTTACTCCAAATGCTGTCAGAGGCAGCGTGGCATCTGCCCTGGAGACTCAGAGAGCTATGTTCTCTCAAAAGATTTGAGGAAAGTGCCCTTTACTTGTTGGTGGAAGAGTGATTTTAATTGCACCGCTTCCTGATTTTGCTGGCTTGTGGTGAAGAGGAGTCACGAGGGGCCCTTTCATGGACTATTCCCTTCACCGCCGGGCCCATGCTCCTTGGTAGCGCAGCTCTGGCCCACCGACTAAGAGATGGCTTCCACCCTCTGGTTCCTGGATGGGACCTGAGCGCTGAGCTGCTGTGAGTTCCTGGGCTCCTCAGCACTCTAGGCGAGTGGTACGTGACTCCATTTTGTTTGCACCTTCACTTGTCTTTGTGTTGCTGACACACAGTTATAGTCTGATTCACTTGCCATTTACAACCCATTCTACTGAGAATTTCAGGGGTGCAAAGGGGCTCCCTAGATACATAAACATCATACTGTTATATGAATGTGTTGGTTACTCTCCGTCTGGCCCTTTAGATCGACTCCCTGCCCTTCCCTGCTGACCTCTGAAAGTGACATGTCCAGGGCTCCCCATGCTCTCTGGCTTCCAGTGGGGTTCAGCCTCCGGGAGACCCTGGTGGGCGACAGCAGGCGTTCACGGTAGGTACGGCCTCTGCCCCCTCCCTGTGGCCTGTGGGGCTGCATTCCTCTGGTGAGGCCATGGTGTCTGTGGGTGTGGAGCAAGGTGGCCTCTGGTGGCTTTGGCTTTCCCAGAGTTCCAGCGGTAGCTGCCTCCTGACAAGATGAAAACAATTTAGTAACGAGTCTGATGTTCTTTATTCAAGGGAAAACAATCCATGGATTGGGGGAGCGCCGTGGAGCACTCTTCCAAAGGACTCTGGGCCAGGGTGAGTATTATAGAGCGTTGGAAGTGGCAACGTGGAAATAGGGCAGGACTGACTGGGGCTGCATAGCTGACCTTGTTTAGAAAGATCAAGGAACAGGAAATAAATGTTGATCGGCTGACTGGATATACTGGGTTTCTGGTCAAGTGGAACATTTATTACAACACAAAAGATCTGTTTGCTGACATAGCACCCTGGACAGGAGTGGCTCCATCTTGGGCCTAGAAATTTATGTCAACGCTCCTTTTGCCCTTTAGGCTTTGGGATGTAACAGCTTACTGTGGGTGCTAGGCCCTGGCTGTTTCATTATCGTTTGCTGGTTCTTTAATTCTGGCCCACACTTCTATAACTAGCTCTATTATTAAACTCTTCTGTTGCTCCTTTGAGTACCATCTGAGTCCTGCTGAGACGCTGACTGATATATAGTGAATGCCAGGAGGAGAAAATATTATCACAGGGAACCAAGGGGCTAGGAAAGGATAGGTAATATAAAAAAAATACAAGTCAAAAGTTGACTGATATACTGAGGTTCTCTGACTCAGTGACTGGAATTTTCAACGTGGAAGGCCCAACAGTTCTACAGACTTGATTCTGTGGCTTTTTATTTTTGGTCGTCTTAAAACCTTTTAAGTCTTCCATATATTCTGACCATGATTCCTGTCCACAGGTAAGTGTGAATGTTTCAAGGACGAGCTGTTAGGAGGAGCTACACACTGGTGACCTAGTCCAAAAGGATAATATTAGTAACAATAATAATGACAGCAAGAGAGACAGATAACCTTTATGGTTTATCATATGCTGGGAATTGTGCTCAGTTTCTTATATAGCATCTCATGGAATCCCCACATTAGCTCCATGAAGCAAACACCCACATTTTACAGATGAGGAAACCAAACTTAGAGAAGCTAAGCATTTGCTTTAGATTTTACAGTTAGATTTCCACCCCAGGCAGCCTGGTACAAGAGCCAGGGTTGTTAGCGACTACGTGATTTTCCCCAAACGTGGCTCTTGATCCACTGGTGGTGTAGGAAGCAATTTGAAGCCAACGTATGGGGAAGAGTTTGATTTGGTTAGTTCGGTGCTTATATTTAGGATGACCTTCTATTTTTGACAAGTGATATTGGTTTCCCCTTTTCAATACTGATTTAGTTTCCCTTCCCAAATATTGTAAAGAGAAAGACTGCATACACTTAAAGAAAAATATTAGGGAATTAGGTAGGCTGAGTGTGGATGTGGCCAAAACTATGACTGAAGCTTGGGGCAACACTGTATCACTCCACACTAGCCCTCAGTGAGGTCCACGTGTCGACACAGGACAAGACTCTGCTAGAAACTAAAAAATTAAATATCGATCTGTCTGCTCCCAAATGCCTTTCTGATTAACATACCCATATTTTGCCTATTTCTAGAGACTGTTTGAATAAAGCTTTGCCACAGCTAAGGGTGCTCTGCCCCCAGTTGGCTCACGGAGAGTTGACAATGAAGGGAATAATGTCAGTAGGACATGGGAGTCGTGTTGGTTCATGTGTAACTTCCTACCCGAGGGAGGCTGGACAAGTGGGAGTAGGGTTATAATCACTGACGGGAGAGGAAAAGTCCTCAGCTCCCCTGTTGCATAGATCGGAGTTCCTCTTGTTCTCCTGGAACCACACGGGAGTGCCCGTGACTGGGCTCCCCAGCCTTGCGTCTGCAGCACCCCTGCCCTCTCCGCAGCTTGGCCGCTGCATTTCAAGGAAATCAAACACAGTTTCTTACCAGGGTAGGGCAAGGGCCACAAACGCTAATTAGAGGCACTGAGACCCCCTGTAAGACAATGGCAATCTATGATTCATGGTCCTTACCTGCCCTGGGTGCCCCCAGAATGTGCCACCTTACTGCTGCCACTGCCATCGCCGCCACCAACATGACCACCGCCATTACCCCCACTGCCACCATTACCACCCCCACCCCACCCCCACCCCCACCCCACCCCCACCCCCCTCCTCCTGAAGCTTAAGTCTCTTCCAAGTTCCTCACCCAGTCCTGACTCAGCCAGCAAAAATAATCAGGCCACACATCAGTGGCTGCATAATAGTGGCAGGAAGGGAGGTGTTCAGCATGAGCCCATCTGTGCTGTTGGTCAGAGCCATCATACACCCCAGAACTGACCACTGGGCTTCCAACTAGTTCTGTCCCTGGAAGACTTGATTCTGACTGGGGGTGGGGGTGAGGGTGGGGGCTGAAGTTTTTGGTTTTGTTTTTTTATTTCCTTCCAATTCCAAGTCCTCATTATGTGACTCAAGAGGAGGCCTCCAGCATGGATTTTTTACTCCTAGGCTGATCCTTGGGTCATAGCCCTTCAGAGCTGAGAGATCGAATTATAGCAACAGGCCAGACCACATATAAAAATCTGCAGCAACCTGCCCAGGAAACCAATCCCCTTATCTACAATAAACAACGCAGAAAGCCAGTCTGCTCTAAGTCAGATTTCTAGGAAACCAGATTGCTATCTCAACTGACAATCCAGGAAGGTGAACAAAGCCTTCTATAACAGCTGGCCCCAGAAAACCAGGACTTGATGGATAACTGACAGCTTCCCTAATTTTTGTCCTTGTTTTTAACTTAGGACCAACCACAGAAAGCCAAATATGTACCCCATACCACTCATGTAGGATGCCCCACTTCCAGTGAGCCTGCCTACAGCTTTCCCGGACCAACAGCCCCCAGTCAGGGCACACCTGAAGTCCTCACTTTCTTCCACTCTAAAGCCTCCCAACCTCTGTCTGGAGTCTCTGGTGAAAGGCAAGTGATGGTGGCTGACTCCCTTGCTGTAGCCAGCTCAGAACACACAGCCTTTGCTTTTCTCATTTGGTTGGTCTTTATTTCCACAGAGCCCAATGCATGCTTACGCTCTTGTGCCCTGCCTGATGATGGGACTCCAGACCTTAGATTCTCCTCTGTGGACAAGATTTCCATCCTCTTCTGGGGAGAAGAGTGTGGCCAGCAGAGTGCGTCACATTTGCACTTTTCTGGAGAAGGGCCCAGGCAGGGCTCGGCCGGACTCCCGAGTACCAGATGGGGGTTGCCTGGCTTCTTTTAAGAGCCAGCGGCCAGGTAAGACTGCAAAGACTGGGGTTTAGCTCTGGTTCTTTATTTCCCAGTTCTACCTACCCCTTGAGGGCTGGGGCCTAGCCTTACCACTGCCAATTCCTCCTCAAGGATTAAAGCCTGTCTTACGAACCCAAGCCCGCTAGAGTGGCCCTAATCCCCAGTGGACACATTTCCTCTCTGCCACCTATCTCTGGGGCCAAGTCCAGCTACGTGGATTCTCCTCATCCCCCCCACCCCGCTCTGCCTCCAGGGATCCTCGAAGCCCTTTCTTTCACCTTCTACCAGTGCACACACTGTTGCTGCCTGCATCCGATGTAGGACAAGCCAGCTCTGTTCTCACAAGCCGCCCAACACAATCCTATCTGAATCACTCAGTCTCCCGGCCAGGCTTGGCTTGGGCCACATTTCAGAACAGATTGAGAACTGACCACAGGATGGCACTATCAAGCCACCGATGCTCTGAGAGAGCCGGCAAACCATGAGGTCTCCAGGGAGCCCAAATCTGTATTTTTCTGTTTTTGTGAATGTCAGGAAACTGAAAAATGATAAGGGTCAACAACCTCCAGAAAATCTTAATATTATTTTGCCAGGAACTCTTCCTAATCAATGGCCATTGGTGTTTGACACTGGGCAAACTTCAATCAGCTAGCCTTCCTCTGCACACAGCCCCTTGCCCAAGGCCCTCTTCGCTTTCCACCAACACACGCATGTTCTGTCCAAAATAGTCTGCCAGTTGCTGTGAACCCAAAAGTACACACACAGAGATTTAAGAAAGATTAAAATGTTTTACCTAAGCATGAGTGAAATGATTTCTCCTTTTGTTTCGGTCTATCATTATGCTAAGTAAATAGAAGCCTTTTCCCTTTCCATATACGAAGCTGGACAAATCACATGCCAGAATGAAAACTGCCCACCTCTAGAAAAAGCCCTCAGCTTGCTCTGGCCGATTAGTCATTACATATTTACATAGCACAGGCAAGGTTGCCCAGGTAATCACACAAACATTTGATATTTTCCCACACCTTCCCTGGCTGATTCAGATTCTTAGGAATTGAGGTTTGTTTTGTGCACGCTTTTAAAAACAGCCCTGGTAAGATTTTCTTGGACTTCTTATTTATTTATTTATTTTTAAAGATTTTATTTATTTATTTGAGAGAGAGAGAGTGAGCACGAGAGGGGGGAGCGGGAGAGGGAGAAGCAGACTCCCCGCTGAGCAGGGAGCCCGATGAGGGACTCGATCCCGGGACTCCAGGATCATGACCTGAGCTGAAGGCAGTCGCCCAACCAACTGAGCCACCCAGGCGCCCGGACTTCTTATTTTTTAATGTGACGAGTGATAGCCTGATACTCTCTGAGCTCTGTGTGATGAAAGACAGCAAAGCACAGTGGAGAGAAATACATCTTTAGGATCAAGGTGGGGAAGGAGGGGTGACCTGAATCCTGGCTCAACCTTTAGGTTATTTGTGACCTTGGCCAAATGTTCTCAACTTCTTTGCCCTTTAATATGCTTATCTGTGAACTGAAGTAAAGAGTTTTTGACTTCTAAAGTTGTTTGGGGGGATTAAATAAGATAACGTAAGTCTGAGGGTGCCTGGGTGGCTCAGTCGTTAAGCATCTGCCTTCGGCTCAGGTCATGATCCTGGGGTTCTGGGATCGAGCCCCACATCGGGCTCCCTGCTCCGCGGGGAGCCTGCTTCTCCCTCTCCCACTCCCCCTGCTTGTGTTCCCTCTCTCGCTGTGTGTCTCTCTGTCAAATAAATAAATAAAATCTTAAAAAAAAAGATAATGCAAGTTTGCATAGTGGATGCTCAATCATTCGTAAGTAGCATTCCTCTGTGTAGATTGGATGATCGCAGAGCATAACGTACGGTTGAACAACCGAAAGATCAGGAAGATTCCTGGTGCTCCTTCGGAAACCGCACATGGTGATTAAGAGCATGGCCTTTGAGTCAAACTGTCTGGATTCAAACCCTTGTTTTGCCACTTTTGTGGCAGACAAATTCGGAAAAGGTTAAGATAAGCTTCCCAAGCTTCAGTCTCCCAGTTCATAATGGTGATAACCATATTCCCTGCCTCAACACTGAGAAAATGCAGGTGTTAAGGGTGGACTTTTGTCCCGCCTCCAAAAGATGTCAAAGCCCTGATCACCAGTACCCAGCCAGGGTGACCTTCTGTAGCAACAGGCTCTTTGCAGATGGTCAAGTTAGCATGAGGTCATTAGGGTGGGCCTTAATACAATGCAACTCGTGTCCTTATAAAGGAGGAAATTTGGACACAGAGAGACACTCACTCAGGGAGCACACCATATGAAGGTGAAGGCAGAGATCGGGTTGATGCATGGACAAGCCAAGGGATGCCAAAGATTGCCAACAAATCACCAGGAGCTACGAAACAGATTCTCCCTCACAGACCTCAGAAGCAACCAACCCTGCCAACACCTTGATCTCAGACTTCTAGCCTCCCGAGCCGTGAGACACTACATTTTTGTTAAGCCACCCCAGGTCGTGGCACTTCGTTCCAGCAACCCCAGGAAACGAGCACACGGATGCGCTAACCCAGTGCTTGGCCCCTGGGAGGCACCCAGTACCTGTTAGCTATTAGTGCTCTTGCTGTTGGCTGGTGAGACCTCTCCCCCTTCCCAGCATCAGCTCCTTTGCACAGGAATATTCCCAGCTGCTTTCTCCTGCCTGGTGACTAGAACCTGCATTTTATTGTGATGCTTAAATACAAGCAGAAAGGAATGTGTAAAAGCAGATTTCAATCAAGCTGCTGTGTAGATGTTTTAAAAAATCCGGACACTTGGAGCAGAGCATCACTAAACAGAAAGCCCGGCCCATAAAGAATGATTTTAGGCAAGGTGAGGGTGGAACCGAATGACTTCTGTAATTGAATCGTGAGGTGTTCTGGCAGGTGTCACGCCTGTGGCCAGCAGGAGACAACTAGCAGTACGGAGGGAGGGAAATGCCATCCTGATTTGCTGTTCGCGTATCTCCAGGGAGTGGAGGTTCACCTCATGAAAAACACAGGACTCCTCGCCCGGCTCTGTGCTGGCAGCTTTAGTTTACCCTTGTGCTGTGACCACACAAGGAAGGGAGTTTTATTCTCTCATTTCTTGATGTGACCTGTCGCGCTGGTGACAAAGAGGCAGAAATCTTGACTGATCTGCTCTGTGACTTGATTTTGGATCTTGGCTCCAGAATGACCTACACATCAGAGAAGTTCACACAGCTTCGGACTCCCAGGAGGGGTTCAATAATAACCATGTGTTGTAAGACTAAATGAATGGCAAAAATAAACATGTATTTTCTTAATACTTGATACTGGGCCTTAAAGATCCTTAGGGCAGCCCCACAGGAAAATGTGCTTTAGAAGTTTGAGGTAGAAAGCACTGGTGGTCTTACTTTCTGGAGAAATTAAAATTACAAGCATTTCTTTCCTCCCATACATGCTGTGTACAAACAATCCCTAGAAATGAACTGTCTGGAGTATTTTATTTCTTAATTAATACAGTTTTGCTATTTGGTGTAAATAGGATGATGTTCAGGCTGAATGAAAGGACAGGAAAGTTTAGGGGATACAATCCAAGAAGGAGTTTCAACTCCCTCCACATCTGCTGCTCTATTTTGCTTTAAATTAGATTTTAAAATTAATTTAATTTTTCATTTGAAGTGGCTCAGCTCTCTCTCACCCCTTTCTCTTCTCTTCCAGCAGCTGGCTCTCCTGTCTGTGTCCCTGGTCCCTCCCTTGGAGACCAAACACCGCTTTCTACATCACCTGATAATTCTTTTTCCATTTTATATATATATACACATATTTTTTATCACCTAGCTAAGACAGCGAATGTTTCAGTAAGAAGAGCATGGCATCGGTTGACAGGACTAGGCTTATTGGTATATGAAAAAGAGAAGCTCTCCTCCATTGATGTTAGAAATTCCACCCTGTGATTCACCTCTTTCTGAAAGTACCACCCTCTTTCAGCATGCACATACTCGAGGTACACAACACGCAGCTTGACATCTCCTCACCTTAGTTCTTCATCTGGGAGACTGAGACACAGCATGGGGCTAACTATTGCACAAGGCCATTGTTGAGAATCAAATTTTCATGTATTTACTAATAGTCAGCTTCTTGCCAAGCAAGATTTTTATCTGCTGACCACAGATACCACGCAAGAAAATAATGGTAAAATAAAATTAGGAAATTAGGAATAAGAAAATTATACACAAAAACAGAAAGTAAAGACTAAGTTAGGAAAAACATGTGTAGGTGTTGGGGAGTGGGGTGGGCTACATAGTTTCTATAATTAAGCTTTGAATATGACTCTGAGATTCTTAAAAGTTCAAGGGTCAAAGGTCAGTTACATGGCTTTTTTGCTTGTTTGTTTTTTGTTTTTTTGTATTTTTTCATGATCAGAGAGATCAGTAAGGCCTCTAAGAGATGACATGTGGGACTTGAAAGTTTTTAGCCCCATCAGCATGTGGGTACAATGAACAAACATTTTCATTAATAATATACTTTCCTCTAACTTCTGGCCCCACTTGTCAATCTTGGCATATGTTTCTTATCTTTCACTTACTGCTCTCTTCCATTGCCCTATCTCGCCATATGTCCTCCAGTCATCCTCACAAACGGCAGCACCAGCAACCACCAAACAAGACAACCGTTTGTGCAGACAGACCTGGGTGATGGTAGTCACCCATCTCCTGCTAGTTAGATGAAATGAGATTTGGGAATCCCACTGAGGATCTCCTATGAAAAGTGCAGGATTGCATCTGTGGGTCACTAGTAAATTTTGAAGCCATTTGAAAGGTGGAAAGGAAAGAGACTGAAGACAAATGTGGCCCCTTTCCCAGCTTTGCCTTGGCCCTAAGCTTTTTTGTCATTGTGAAACCAAGCGTTCCTTAGTGTTCTTAACAAATAAAGGTGGCTGTCCTGGTCCACTCAGGCTGCTTAACAGAATACCACAGATTGGGTGACTTGTAAATGACAAACATGTATTTCTCCCAGTTCTGGAGGCTGGGAAGTCCAAAGTCCAGGCACTGGCAGATCTGGTGTCTGGTGAGAACCCAACTCCTGGTTCATTGACTGCCATCTTGCTGTGTCCTCATATGGTGGAAGGAATGAGGGAGCTCCCTGGGGTCTCTTATAAGGACACGAATCCCACATATGAAGTCTCTACCCTCATGACCTAAGCACCTCCCAAAGCCCCACCTCCAAACACCATCACATAGATTTCAACACATGAATTTTGGGGGACACATTCAGTCTGCAGCTGTGGCAGACTGCTCTGTTAAGCAGTGGGGTGGGTATAGACATGGAGAACTCAGATCTTTTTTGTTTTCAATTAAAAATGGACTCTTTTTTAAGTTGCCTATTTTGAACACAGCTGAAATTACTTGAGTAGGAAGAATAATGTAAAGTTAGGGAGCTAATCCAAGACAAAAGAAAGAAACCATGACTTCACCTGCATTTGGGCTGAGGACTGGGCTCCTGACCAATACGGCTTCTTCCCTCCTTCCTTTGCAGACCTCCTCAGATGCACACCATGGATCCTCAGCAGAGTATTAACCCTCATGCTAGGCATCATCATCTTTTATTAACTTGTCCGTCTCTTTTTCTGGGTTCTGCAGTTGCTTGAGGGAAGGGATTTTTGTTTTTTTATCTCAGTATCACCAATTCCTAGCAGATTCCTAGTTCCAAAGGGCAGAAAATCCATTTTGTTATTTTCGGTACCTCCTGCTCAGTAGGTATACCAATAAATATTGGTTACAGAAATACATAACCAGCAAATTGTAGGCACTGAGTAAGTATTTGTTCAATTAATGAACTGCACGTGGAAATTAAATCTTATTTTTATGCAATTGGGGAGTTAACTATCTTGAGAAACATTATATATTGTGTAAAGTGATTATCTTATCACTTAAAATCTCTAGTTTTGTCTTCAGGTTTCTCTGATTACACAAGTAATGCACGTTCTTTGAAGAAAATCTGGAAAACACAGCAGAAAATAAAAATGAGATTATGAACTGTTAATATAGACCCACTCATACTGCACATGCAATTTTTATCTGCTTTTTACTTAATCATGAATATTTTCCCACATCATTAAATCTTTTTGGTTAACATCCTTTTTAATGGCAATGCAATATTCTGACTTATTGATGTGCCTTAATTTTATTAGCTATTCCTCTTATTACTCCTAATGTAGGTTGGTTTTGATTCTTCACTATTATAAATAATATTGCAGTGCTAACGGAATATAAATTTCTGCCTGTGTTACTGATTGTGTGCTTAGAATAGATTTCTAAAAACCTTCTTTTTCTCCCCAGTTGTTCAGGGCAGTGTACTGGTACATTCTGCCTTTCATTAGTGACCCTGGGTAAAGGTAAACATGGGTACCAGGTATTAGTTTGCCAATTGTCCTTTTTTGAAGATAGTGAGCCAATGATTTCTATTACTCTTGCCTTGTGACCTCCTGTGTTGTGTTGTTTTCTCAGCCAGGCTTGCAATGCCACTCCCCTACCCGCGGGATAGTTTGGGTGCTCTGGACATTTCTTTGACATCCAAAGAAGGGTTTTGAGAAGGGAAATTGATGGGATCTATTCAGGAGTGTGCTCTTTAGGTGGAAAGAATAAAAGGTAAGTGCATTTTTATGACAGCTTTCAGTCATCCTGAACACCTATCGACCTAACTAACCCCCTGAGTTTATGCCCCTTGTAACCCTCTGAAGACTACTCTGGACTCACACAAACTCAAGGACATGCTGAGTCTATAAACGCAGTGTGTGGCAGTAGATCATCCTTTCTTCTTTCTGTCTAAAATACCTCCTTAGAGGAGGAGATAGGTATCCTTTAGCCCAGTACCTTAGCTAATGAATACCAGTTTCCACAGCAGGAGGGACAGCTTATCTGGGATGTCCAGAGGCAGTTCTTCCCTGGCTAGGACCAAAGTGGCTACAATAGATTTTAAACTGGGCTGGGTGGAAATTATGAGGCCAAAGACACAGAACTGGTCCTGGTCCTGAGTCTACACTAGCGAGGCTCCTGTGTAAGTCCTTGCTGCTCCTGCTGCCCCGGGATCTCCAGTGGCACCTGGGACAGAGGCTGAGTGGCTGCATAACAAGCCACAGCTAATGGCTCAGGATGGCACTCAACATGGTCATGTGGCTCAGAAGAGGGTCAACAGGGTCAGAATGCCAAGGACCCACTTCTGCTTTTAGAAATTTTATGGGTTACAGTTCTCTAAGAGGCTGGCTGGTCCAGGAGAAAGAAAATCTTTAGGAAGCCAGGGGAATTGGGAGTCATGTGCTTGGAAGCTGCATATCCCAGGAACGAGATGAGCACAGAGCCAAGGACAGGGTAAGAATGGTGGCAGAGGGAGGGTCTAGGTCACTGGTAACATGCCCGAGTTCATAGCCAACTCGTAGTTCATGCTGCTATTCCGAGATTTTTTGTTGGAAAACACACAACAACACCCCCATCCACCCCTTTCTGGAAGTAAATGACAGGCAGGGTTAAAGCAGACATTTATTAATTAATAGCATGAACTTTAAATAAATGATACACACACTTAACTCTAGTCCAAACACTGTGGTTGAAAAAAATGATCACATGGCCAACAACACTTGCCAATATATCTTTACAAGGCTGTTAAGTACTGCCAACGCTCTGCAACGCTGAGCCAAATTACCCTGGAATATTGTGGTAAAGGCACAACACCATGTTTTTGTGAAAGACGGGAGACGCCCGGGGAACAATCTATATGGTTCACCAGCCTCCGTGCGTCGGATGGCACGTGGACAAACGGTTCGGCTGAGGGGGACATCTCATTGGGAGGCAGGAAAACCCAGATCTGGGGTTTGTCTTTTAAAACCCCAAGAATACATCTCATAACTAGAGCTGGGAACTTCCCCAGCTTAACCTTTGCCTCAGTGTACGTTGTCCTGTAAAGTGCCAGTGATCTTTTCCAAGAGCTGATCTCACCCCCCGGCTGGAGCTCAGCTTTCGGGAGCCTGGTGCAGGTCTCCTTGAGATCATCAACCTTCAAACAGGCCCAGCATCCACCAAATGCTTACCGCATCTGTGCCAGGCCAGGCTGCTGCCCGCCTTCAAGACGCGCTCCCTGTCCCCTTCTGGAGCCGCATGGCTTCCCAGCACTCCCAGTGGGGCTTCCTTCCTGCCTCCCCAAGGCTCCTCTTGATTCCCTGACATTTCGCCAAATTGCACGAGTAGTCAGCTGTGCTTTAGTCTGTACTTCAGTACCGGGAGATGCAGAGGCCCTGGAGTTTGGCTGAGAGTTGACTGGTAACCAAACCAGAACAGAGCTGAGAGGCTGCCATCTGGGCAGACGGGTTACTCACATCTGGCTTTTTCCAGAGGTTCTCCACACAGCTGGCCCTTGCTGAGCGTCGCGCAGGATCTGGTACGGTGCCCGCGGAGGTGTGCAGAGACTGCTGGGTGAGGGTCTTGGCAGTTGCTGGGGGCCCGCAGCTACGCGGACCATCAACGTACGCGTATGACACTCACCACGGAGCATGAGCCAGTGTGTCCTAACAGTTGACCGAATGAAGAGATCAAGGAATTCAACCAGGGGAAACACTGTGAGAGGGAAAGAAGAACTATTTTTTATACCAGAAAATGTAGATCACTAGTCCTTTTCCTGGCAGCAAGTACTCTCCCCAGCCCAACCTCCACCCCTTGAAGGAGGGATGACAGGGAATATGTAATGGGGATACATTTGCCTTTTCCTTTCCTCCCCTGCGGTTTTTCGGCCATTAGACGAAGTTATGAGGCCTGAGTAGGAAGGAAGAGGACTTGACCCAAGGGAAGGACTTGACCTAAGGGAAGTCCTTGGCAGATGGGAAAGGGAGAGGAGAATGCTCCTTCCTTCATAGGTGGGTATCAAAATGAGAGGGGACACGAAGTGGAAGGCAAGGGGTCAGCTGTGCATGTCCTGGTGACCATCTGCTGTGGCGAGGTGAGGAGTTGGCCGCAGCCAGGGCGGGATGTGGTGGTAGTAATGGAACCTGAAGCCCCTTCTCTCTGTCTGTCTCCCCTCACCCAACCCAGCTCTCTGCCATGAAACGTTTCCCCAACCACTTTGGTTGGAACCTGGAAATGCAAAATAAAAGAACAAAAAAAAGGATGGTGCCAAAACAGTGCAGTCTGGGCTTGCCATCTGTGAGTTTTCAGAGTGCTTTTGCTTCCAACCTCCCCTCCAGAGGCGACTGACATTATTTTCATATGCAGAGCTTCCCATACCCTGGCAGCCTTCTTTGGCTGCCAGAAATAGAGTATCAGGGTCGACAAGCTTCCCCAGAGATCCGATCCATTCAAGAGGAACCTTCTCTGTGGCTGCCCACTCACTGGGACCTGGGCAGCGTTTGCTCCCGGCCGTGAATCGGGGGTGTGACTCGCTGTCTGGAGGAGGCTCCTGCGTGATGAGAAGCAGGGAGGGCTGTGCAGCTGCGCTCCCATCAACAGCAGCAGCCCAGCATGGGAAATCTGCAATGACCCTGTGTTTCTTCCTGGAGAATTCTAAACTTTTCCCCTGGCTTTCAACACCCGACTTAGTCTGGCTCCACCCTGCTTATGCAACTTGTTTTTAACTTGTCCTCAACATCCCATCGTGAGTCTGGTTGCCCTGTTGGCCTTATTCTTAAATTTCTTACCTTCCATAGAATCTTCCAGGTCCCCTGGCTCTCTTCCTTTCTGATCACCAGTGGCGCTTATCGTGCATTAATTCTCTCTCTCCCAAAGCTCACCCTGGTCTCTTATAGCAGTTTTGTTTTCCCCAACTCATTTAAAAATGCACTGAGGTCAAAGTCACTGCCTAAGTCTTCTCTCGAAGCCCTCTCTTGGTAAATACAGGCAAGGGTGGCGCTTTCCCTGGGGTTCGGAAATTGGGTCTCCTCCCTGGGACCCAACACTTTTAGCGGCAACCAGCTGTGGAACAGGTCCCTCCCAACAGCTAGTTCCTGGAAGGGGAAGAGGAATGGGGAGCTGCTGGGCCACAACCTGGATGAATAACTCCTGAAATTCATTTACATGCAAGTGGAACAGATCCTGGGATGGCCAGTAGGGCCCCTGCCCCTTTTTGTCATTGCTCATCTTCTCTTCTCCCTCTAGGCTGAAGGGTAGGGCTGGAAAGGAAAGCGCAGTGTATGGTCTGAGGGGAAGGAATCCACACCACCTCACTGTGCTGGGCTCCTCCCTGGGTGGGGAGGTCCGTGTGAAGGAATGAGACCCTGCTTTTGGAAATCTGGCTGCAATAGATGCCCATCTAAGCATCTGCACCTCTGAAGTAGGGGGAGACTTCTCCCTCTTGATGCTATCATTCTACTTCCTCTCACTGGCCATAAGAGAGGTGGGAGAAGCCCCAGCCAGAAGAGTTGCAACTTGCTTCTCCTACCTGCAAGGAATTCCAGAGAGGGGCAGCACTCCAGATTCCCTGGTGCTAAGCAGTCCTCTCCTGGGAAGGCCCCCACCTGCTCTCTGTCCCTTCTCCAGTGTGCCCCCCTTCTTCCCAAGAATCTGCTGGTCCACAGGCACTTCATGCCCCCTCCTGCTTCTGATGCTCTCACACACTTCACTCCTGCCCTGTCTCCTTGTTGTTCCTTGACCTTCCATGCCCCATCCCCTTGCTCCATTGTATCTTTTTTTGAAGACTTATTTATTTATTTGAGAGAGAGAGAGAGAGTTAGCAAGGGTGCACAAGTGGGGGGAGGGGCAGAGGGAGAGAATCTTCAAGGAGACTCCCTGCTGAGTGCAGGGCCCGATGCAGGGCTCGATCTCACGACCCCGAGATCACGACCTGAGCTGAAATCAAGAGTCAGATGCTTAACCGACTGAGCCACCCAGGCATTGGCCCCATTGTATCTTACGTCCTTTGCTCTAGCCAGTCCCTCTGCCTGGAACACTCTTTCCCTGGATAACACAAATAGCTCCTTGGCTAATTCTTCATATCCTTCTTGCCTTTGTTCCAATCTCTTGTTCTCACTGAGGTCCACCCTGACCACCTGCTCTTCATGCTGCAACATGTACAGCATGTACTATCCCTACGTCTCTGATTGTCTTACCCTGCTCCACTTCTACATTTTCCCATAGTTCTCATCTCCTAATGTTCAATAGTTACCTTATTTATGAAGTTTGTTGTCTTCTGCTGGAATGTCAGCTGCCCAGGAACAGGAAGCTTCATCTCTTTGTCCGCTGATGTCTCCCAAGCCCCTGGAATAATGACTGGCACGTGGTAGGCATTCACTCAACCAACAGCTGAAGAATCAGTTAAAGGAAGGCCCCCCTAGCTTCGAGCTAGCAAGAAGCAGAGCTGGATTCAAACTCCAAAACTGGTCATCTTGCTTTCCTATCTCAGAACCCGTGGCCTGTCCTGGTGGACAGCACATTATTGGCTGCTCAAGAGATGCCTGTTAATTAGATTTCCCCATCTGACGGCTCTCTTGTAGTAAGGAGACCAGACTTAGTCTGTGAACACAGGGCTTTGCTTTGTTTTTCCTGGGCGACAGGCTTGTTGGCAGCCTGCGTGTTCTGATGAAGTGGCATGCTCCTGGTCATAGGGCACCAAGCTCTGCGGTCCTTGGCAGTGTCCTGAATGGGCTTTCTGGAAACAGCACAAGCTGTTGGGCCCACGCTGAGTGCTCAAGAAACATGCTTGAGATCTCTCCAAGTCAGACACCTGTCAAATCCAGAATTGGCTCCTGGCCTTGCTTGAAGGATTTGCTCTCTAGGAAATGATGGAGGGAAGCAGCTGGGGCTTGTAAGGCATGAGCTGGAGGTGCCGGGGCAGGACAGGGCCTGAGAGGGTGCGAGGAAGAGCCAGGGGAGCAGGGACACCAGGCATTATCTAGGTGGCTGTTCTCTGGGCAGAAAAGCAGCTGAGGCCCTGAGTGTTGGGTTGCTTCGGTGATTTTGTCTTTTAATTAGGGTCTAGGGATGGAGGTGGTTTACTATGAAGAAACTCTGTAATGTCAAGGCAGAACTGGGCCAACCCTGCATCAGTTTCCTTAGAACAGATCCTCTCCTGAACTCCCATTCACCTGATCCTTATACTTGTTATGCTTAGGATTCTGGTTTCCATTTTGTTTTTCTTGTTTTGGTTCCTGTTGTTATTATGTTGGTATTAAGGACAATTTTCATCATAATCTCAATAGCTTGGCAATAAAAAGCTACACATGGTATGGATTCTGGGTGAAAGGAAACATCTATGTTTATTTTCCTACTTAGCGGCTCAGTGTTAGTGTTTCTAGGATAGCCCAGGAATTAATGTTTTAATGAACACCCCTACTGCTTAGGAATCCCATTCTGGAACATATTAATCCAGGCAGAGAGCAGCCAGTTAGGCTGGTATTTGGTCAACAACAAGCATTTCTTTCCCACAAAAGAGAGTAATGGGATTAATTTAGCATTTCCTAGCTTGTGGCATCTATTTTGACATAAATCTCTATATAGAGATCGATTGCACATATAACTATAAAACAGAGTATTTGGGGAAATATTATGATGAGGAAAATTGGAACACAAACACAAATCAGGCCTTGGCTTATGATGTATAGGAAACCAATGCACGTTCTCAGGAACAGCACTTAGAAAATGGACATAATGAAAATAAATCACTTCTATATAATTTCCCATTGCAGGAAGTTGACATGTGTAGCTATCTCAGTATTTGGAATGACCGTGGCATTGTTTTAATTAATTCTGGATGATGCTGGCTGATTCGGTTTTGCTCCCAGTGGATGTACATTTTCTCCCCATGAGTTGCTTTGTAACAGAATTTTTCAAAGTCTGTCTCAGGATTTAGATTGTCACTTTTTGATTACCTAACAAATGAATAAAACACATCTTTTAAAGAGCACCCCAGTGACTTGAGAGACTATACTTGGCTTTCCAAAGTGTATCAGGATGCACTTTGCCCCTGGCCGAGCTTACCTGGTCTAGCAGAAAATACATAGAGTGTCACACACAGTGGCAACTTCCTTTTCCACATGTGCATCTCTTCCTTGGTATTCTTTTTTTTTTAAATATTTTATTAATTTATTTGACAGAGAGAGACACAGCGAGAGAGGGAATACAAGCAGGAGGAGTGGGAGAGGGAGAAGCAGGCTTCCCGCGGAGCGGGGAGCCCGACGCGGGACTCGATCCCAGGACCCTGGGATCATGACCTGAGCCGAAGGCAGACACTTAATGACTGAGCCACCCAGGCGGCCCATCTTCTTTGGTATTCTAATAGAAGCTCCCAAATGGATAAAAAAAAAAAAGGCTCACCTTCTTCACCATATGTTAACCAGAATCATGGAAGAAAAATGAGCAACTTCAGTAAAATTCTCTAGGTACAAATAAGGCAAAGAACCTACATTTGGGGAGCTCCTGGGTTAACTGGACCAACTATATTTACTTGGTGACTATAGCATCCATCTAGAATAGCGGTTTCCAACATTTCTCATCTTCTTTCCCCTTTGAGGGTCTGATTAAAATTTCAGATCCACATCCCTGAAAAATGCGCATACCCTCACAGGCCCCATCCGTGCATGGACTCTAGGTCAAAAACTGCTCATCTGACACCATACTAGCAGTTTCTTGTCTTTATGCTCTTTGGTGTGTACTCTGGATATGTGCCAAAATGTGCTGTTTACATTGAAACTTGTATACATACTACATACATACATGAATGACATTTTCTTCATTAAAATGATTAAAGGAAATAATGTATGTGAAGGTATGCCATAAAAAGCCAAATATGAGAATGTTGATATTATTATTATTATTTGCATTGGGCATTTAAAAATTCAGCACTAAACCTGATGGTTGATGTTGCAGCAAATAATTTATTTTATGGAAACTGCTCTGAAATATGACCTTTCCGTTCTCATAATCCAAATGCCTCACTCTTCTTCTTCTTCTTTTAAGATTTTATTTATTTATTTGACAGAGACAGTGCAGGAGAGCACAAGCAGGGGGAGTGGCAGGCAGAGGGAGAGGGAGAAGCAGGCTCCCTGTGGAACAAGGAGCCCGAGGCAGGGCTCGATCTCAGGAACCCCGGGATCATGACCTGAGCTGAAGGCAGACGCTTAACCCACTGAGCCATCCAGGCACCCCCAAATGCCCCATTATTCTTGTTTCATTTTAGCGCTTCATTTAAAAAAAACCCAAAAAACCGCAGCATGCCTATTCCCCACCGTTTGTGGGATGGGTACTTTTGGGTGCATACCATATGTAAGGCCGTTTGTGTTCTGTAAAAAGACCACTTCTCTGCAGTACTCTGATGGGCTTGCAACTTAATGTAAGTCCAACAAAAGTCTTGCCAAAAGCAATTAAATCCTGACCTGAATTAGTAATTTTATTAATTACATTTTAAGCAAGCTAATTACTTCTTTGTTTAACTGATTTCTTGTTATAAACTGATTATAGACCATTAATGTTCATTAATATACCACATTAGATTTCACATCTCCTGTATCATAAACTGGAAATAAAACCAGTCAACACTTTGCTAGGATCGGTTATAAAGGATGTCTGTTGTAATCACCCTCTCATTCAGGCTTTGGAAGCAGATAACCACTCAAAAACAATTTATGAGCTTTCTAATTCTCTTTTTCCCCCTGTGCCTTTAGCGGTAATAAACTCTGTTATGGAGAGCCCTCAGGAGTGTGGTCTAAATGAAATTCTTAGAGTTGGGTGGAAAATAACTTATGAAAGGAATAACTTTGTCCCAGCATATGGTTTATGGATAGTGAGACTTTTGCTTAACATTTGGGGAGGAGGAGTAAGGAATGGAGAAGCTGGGAATGAGAGAAACAGACTGTCTGAGGGAAGAGTAGGGAGAGAAACAATGTTTATTCTCCATTTCAAAAAATAGCATCTTAACTCAGTAGAATCACATTTGAAGGAGCGCATTCGTGCAAAATCTTTGATAAAGAAAGACCTTTGAATATACACATATTTGTTGAATGCCTGAAAGAATGAGTGCCATCTATTGATATGGATTGAACTCAGAGAAAAAAGAAGAAAAATTATATCCATGCTGTTTTAGTCTGTTCAGCTTGCTATAACAAAGTACCATGGACTGGGTGGCTTATAAATATTTATTTCTCACAGTTCTGGAGGCTGGGAAGTCTGAGATCAGGGTGCCAGAAGATTTCTGTGAGGTGTCGTGTGAGGGCCTGATTCCTGGTTCCTCATGTGGTGAAGGGGGTGAAAGAGCTCTCCGGGTTCTCTTTCATAAGGGAACTCATCCCATTCAAATGGGCTCCATTTGAGGCCTATTGAGGGCTCCATTCTCATGACCTATCACCTCCCAAAAGCTACACCTCCAAATACCATCACACTGAGAATTAGTTTTCAACATGTGACTCTTGGAGGAACACATTTAGTCTACAGCACACACTCATTTATTAGGCACTTATTATATACTATGAGCTAGCGTCAAGGATGAATAGGCATCATTATAATATTTTTCTATATTTTTCTTACACATTGTCTTCTAGCCAATCGATTTTGGACTTTGAAGTTGTTCCAGTTTGGCTCCTAATACTGCAAATTTGTTTCAATCAATCTCCTAAATTGGATATTTTGGTTGTTTCAACTTTTACAAATAACACAGAGTAGCAACAACTAGCTGAAAATACATTAGCAAAAATAAGAAAAGCTCCAGCCCTGGTTCTGATAAAAATGACAAAAAAATGCTTAAATTCGGGACACACAAAGCATTACCCAAAACAACCCCATTCTGCAACAAAATGATCAAGCTTGGCAACAGAGACTGGGGGTTTAATTTTTGACCAAATTATAGTGCAAACTGGACTTATATTTGTCCAATTTGTGAAGTTAAATTGCTTTTGACAGGTTGTTTTGATCTAAATTACTGGTAGAGAGAGTTAGACAGGCAACAAATACTTCCAATATAATATTATAAGTACAACCATTTAGGCTTGTATAAGGTGCTATCAGAACAAAAAGGAGCAAGACAGAGAAAGGTTCAGAGGTGACATTTGAACTGGGTTTGGAAGAGAAGGTATTGCCATCGAAACCAAGTGAGGAATGCAGAACAGAATGCTCCAAAGCGTCTTTTCTTTAAGTACTTTTTTTTTTTTTTAAATCACAGGATTCTGTGCTCGTGAGTACTATTAAACTAATGGAGTCATGTGTCTTAAAAAAAAAATCTAAGTTCTCTCTCTTGCATGATCATTTAGCTTTCATCATTTTTATGCTCCAGTAAGTAGGATATAAAACTAGACTGATGTATTTGGTTTGGCAGATAAAGGCTTAAAAAAGTGTTACAATCAGTCATATGAAAATTTGGAGTTAAGATCAATTGTGATCCAAAGCAGGGTGGCCAAAGTTTAATCACTGACTCCTTAGACAATCATTTTGATGGCCATGCTTTCTGCAGGTTTTATTTTAAGCCAATCTGCTCTTCTATTCTCTGAGAACAAACACTTCATGGATTCACAGATTTTCTTCCCTGAGTCTGTTCTTGGACTGAAAGCACTTGTTAAACTTTTTTGAACTTTCATGGATGGGCAGATGTGGCTATTAACTAGCAAATTGACTAGTGAGATATGAAGACTCGAAAATATGTCCAATATTTTTGTTGTGTAGCTCAGGGAGGATGCATGAGTACATAGATCATTGTAATCAAAGCTCTCAATCTATCAGTTTCTAGCAGCTGGAAGTCGTGGGGTTTTTTTTTGTTGTTGTTTTGTTTTGTTTTGTTTTTTGAGGGGGTGCAGGGGAAGAGGCAGAGGGAGAGGGAGAGAGGGAATCTTAAGCAGGCTCCATGCCCAGCATGGAGCCGGGTGGAAGGCGTCTTCGATCTTACAACCCTGAGTCATGACCTGAGCCAAAATCGAGTCAGAGGCTTAACCAACTGAGCCACCCAGGAGCCTCATCTAGCAGATGGTAGTCTTAAGGCTTGTTTTTTCAATGAAGACTCCTTAAGCTAAACAGAGATCCCAAATGGTGAGTCTAGCTATAGTCATTTTTGCCAGACATTTACCTGTTTTCTCGCATATCTATTTCCCAAACATCCTCAGTTTGGCTCTGCATTTCAGTGAACTACAGTTCCCAGATTCCCTTGCCCTATTTTCCTAGTAGTTTTGACCAATGGAAGGCATTGGTAGAGACTGGAAGGTAGGAGACAGGGAGAAGCCAGGGTATTTCTTCCATTCATTGCATTTCTAGTGGTGTCTTAGCATTGCTAAGTCACCTTCATGATTCTAATTCCTGTTGGGACTATTGTTTCCCTCTACAGTTTCAGTTCCTGCTGGAAAGTCCTCCGTTGTGGGTCTAGCTCATGCTTTGACCATTTCTGATCTTTGATGACATCACCTCCACTTTGTGTCTTTCCATTTCCTGCCCAAGATAGTGGCATCCTGCCACTGCTAATTCCTGACTTGAAATTAGAATTCATCATCCCATTTGGCTTCTCAGCTCTCCTATTATCTATGCAACTAATTCCCTGTGTTAAATTTCTTCTTTTTGAAGAAAAGACAGAGTGGTTTCTGTTTTCCTAGCTGATACACCACTTGTAATAATTACAAAGATAATGACCATAAAAGAACACTGGAGGAATTCTCACTTTAAATGATCTCTTAACAATGTGATGTCTGCTCCTGAGATTTCTCTCTAGGAATTTTGTATCTTAAGCATCAGAATCACAGAAGATGGAAGTTCTCCCTGACGCCTATTGAGGTGTGGGACACATCAGTAGTTTAACCAACGGTCTTAGGGCGTTTCCTAATGTGTAGTGGGGAGCCACTTGCCACGTGACTTCTGCCCAGTAGAGTAGTAATTAGCACTTGATCTTGGATTTTTCTCATCGTCAAATGGATTTTTTTTCCTTCTGCCTCTAGCTTTTTATAGAAATATCATGGGCAAAAATGTAAAGTAACGAATATTTGCAGGGCAGGGGAAGGGCACATATGTCTCATTTTTCCCTTTACACCTTTTACTCCAAAATAGAGTAACACTTATTTTAGAGAGTATTCAAGATTCATTTTAAACAGAATATCCTCTACAGTTAATCAATAGATAAAGACTCAGGAGAAGTCTTTTCTCCTGCCTGGACGTGCTGAAACTCCTATTTAAAGATTGAGCTGTGTACAGGAGCCAAGAATGCTTTTTGGTTTGGCAGCCTTTATCTGATCTTTGGGAGAGGTTAAAAGCCCAGATATACAATGTGGAAATTTTGAAACTTCTCCTTAATGTAATCATCATTGTATGAAGGAGACCAAAGGAAAAAAACTATCTATCCTATCATTTCTTAAAGTGGCAAAATAAATCCAAGATCTTGTTAAAGTTACCATATTTATTTACCTTCTAATCATGGTTTTGACATATGGTTTTTTATCCAGCATTTAAAGAGATCCTGCATATTGATTTATAATAGTGACAAAAGTCACTTTCAGATTTTCAGGGATCGATTAATCTCTCTAAGATCCTTTGTTTTTTTTCCCCCCTCTCTGTTATTTGCTCATTTATATTAACACCTCCCCTAGAAGTGAGAGACAAGAAGATAAGGTGGATGAGGGTGAAAATTCTAATCAGTTAGTCACTGTTAGAACCATTGATGAAAAGACCAGCTTGGGAAAAAGAAGCTGAACTTGTTAGAAAAAATATGATCATATAATTATTAATGGATATACTTCAGACCTAGAATCCTTTGTCCTATTATTAAAGAGGACTACAAAAAGGCTGCAGACACTAGCGAGGGAGTTCTTTATCATTGACATCACTGCTAGTGCCTCTCGAGTGTTTCACTGACCTGAGGAAGCCGGCCCCAGATGTGTGGGCATGCCGTTGAGCAGCCTTTATCTATGATGACTGAAATGACAAACAGCCCCTTAGCTCCAAAACAAACCAAACAAGCCAAACCCTAGTGGAATTGAGACTATGTGATGTGTCTGCTCATCTTAATGACGGCGAGTATTCCAGAAGCAATTGAAATGGAGAAACACAGCTTGGACTCCTATGGATTTTCCCTGAGACAACTGATATAATGTGAACATACTAAAAGATGAGAAACTGTCCTATTTTTGGTGAGTTTGCTTTTGCAAGTACAATGATGCAAATTTTCTAATGACAGCTTATAATTAGGTATCTCACAGTTAAGGTAAACACTAGATTATCTGCTAAAAATAGAATCTGCATTCAACTTTGAGTTAGTAGGGCCCAGCAGGAGCTGTGTTCTGTTGGAGGCAAAACTTGAGATGAAAAATTATGCTTATATTTTTTTAACAGAAGTTTGAGACTTATTATCCATTTCTTAACAATTTTTTCATTCTTTACCAAGTGCTCTTTTAGCTTCTCCTTTGTGTGGGAAGGATGGGGGCAGTTGGGTTGAGAACAAGTATGTGCCAAATGCCATATTAAGTCCTGCATTTATGTTAATGAATAAGCCCTGGCATCTTCCTTTTTAAGTTTTATTAATTTCTTGTGCATATTTGCCTTTTTTCTAGTCTTCATCTCCATGAAAACAAGAAGCAATTCTAACTTGCTCCCTGCTGAATCCCTAGGACCTAGGGTAGTGTCTGGAACATTCTTGGTGCTTACTATTTGTGGAATGAATGAATGAGTGAAAACAAATAATGATACTATAGTATGATGCATGTGAATAGAAGTATGGCAAGAGTGTGGCATGCCAGGAGAGGTAAGGGGAAATTTGAGTACTTTCCTAAGCAGAATCTGGAAGCCCCTCTCTAAAAGCTAACAGTCTTGGGGGCACCTGGGTGGCTCAGTCGGTTAGGTGTCTGCCTCTTGATTTTGGTTCATTTTCTCAGGGCTGTGAGATTGAGCCCCGTGTCGGGCTCTGCACTGGGCATGGAGCCAGCTTAAGATTCTCTCTCTTTCTCTTAAAAAAAAAATCTGGGGTGCCTGGGTTGCTCAGTCAGTTAACAGTGTCCAACTTTTGGTTTTGGCTCACGTCATGATCTCATGGGTCATGGGATCGAGCTCAGCAGGGGAATCTGCTTGAAGGTTCTCTCCCTCTGCCCTTCCCCTGATGTGAGTGTGCACTCTCTCTCAAATAAATAAATAAATCTTAAAAAAAAAAGCTAACAGTCTTATGTTCTTGTCGTGGGATGTAGCAGAAGCAGAGGGAAGGGTACTCTCACATAATTCATGTTCTCAGTGCTGTAGAAACTAAGGCCTGTCCTTCTTTTTTCTTCCTTTCCTTCCTTCCTTCCTTCCTTCCTTCCTTCCTTCCTTCCTTCCTTCCTTCCTTCCTCCTTTCTTCCTTCCTTCCCTCTTTCCTCCCTTTCCTCCCTTTTCTTTCTTTCTTCTTTCTTCTTTCTTTCTTTCTCTCTCTCTCTCTTGTTCTTTCTTTTCTCTCTCTTTTTTTTTTTTGGTGGGGTGAGCAGACAAATTGACTATCAATCAAAATCACTATGTGCTTTGGATGGGATTTTGGATGGGATTAGTTTTAAGTCACTATAAGTGATTTTCAAACATATAAACTGATTTTGGGAGCAATACGGGTTCTTTCAGAAGAGTTATTTCAGCAATCCTTCCTAGTTCATAAAATTGAGCTTGTTGGTTTTCAAAGCTTCTCTGGGATGAAAATAAAACTACAGTTCAGTTTAAAAGGAGTTCTTAAGTTGTAGCCACTGTTTTATTTTCAAGGGTTTAATGAATACATCAATGACACAATTGATATAATGTTCTTACCAGTGCAACAATCATGCAAGGTGATCTCTATTTTTTTTCTTCTATAAATGTTAATATAACACTCTTGTGGGACACCTGGGTGGCTTAGTCGGTTAAACATCTGCCTTCAGCTGAGGTCATGATCCCAGGGTCCTGGGATCGAGCCCTGCATTGGGCTCCCTGCTCTGTGGGGAACCTGCTTCTCCCTTTCCCTCTGCCTGCCACTCCCCCTGCTTGCCCTCTCTCTCTCTCAATCTGTCAAATAAATAAATAAAATCTTTGGGGAAAAAAAAGAACACCTCTTATTTTTCAATAAAATAATAAGTGGAAAGGTCTTCAATTAGTGCATGATACAAGTGAAGAAAGAGCTGGATTATCTGTCTTCTCATGTCAGAAAATAAGTGCTAAATTCTGACCTTGGAAGACGAGCAATAACATGGGTTTGACACAGTCTGATTGAAGAATGGCATCCAAAAAAGCCTAGGGTAGTTGGAAACAGCAGGCAAAATAATAGCAAATGTGTTGTCATAATAAAACAAGCTGGAGGCTTCCCAAGGGAGAGGAGAGGTGATTCTTTCATAGGAAGTAAGAGCTGAAAATAGGGGCTGGAACTTATGGATTGAAGGTATAATCCTGCCAGGTATAGAGCCAAACGTTGTACATTTATTAGCTATTTTAATTCTCAGGAAGTAGGTCTTATTACTCCCATTGTATAGATGAGGAAACTAAGGTTTGGATGCTTATATTTGGGTATAGTGGTCTCTAGTCCATACATGAAATGTTCCTACTGTTTCCTGTTCCAGCATTCACAACAGACATCATTCAGGGCATAACCTAGTTGCTACACATGGGCTAATCGCTCCTCTCCCTTTATAGATGAGGAAACTGAGATGTGAAGACTTTGATGCTTGTCCCAAATCACACAGGAAGTTAATAACAGAGCTAAGTTTGGAATTCAATTGTCTCAATTCCTAGCGAAGTCAATTTCCTATTGGCCCAATAGCAACTACTTTCTGTCCTTTCTATACTGCATCATATAAAGAAAAGAGACTAGAGGGACTTCATTTGTTAAATGGCAGATCCTAAAATGTATATAATTTTGCAGCTCTGGTTAGGACCACATAAGACACAAAGTTATCAGTTTGGCAATAGCAAGACAGAAGAGGAATGTGAATAGCAGTAAAATGTACTTAGGGTTATTTACTCCGGGACGTTAAAGTGTGTATGGAATAGAATGGTGATGAAATTTTGCACAAAGAAGGAAGAGCATTTGTTTTTCTGTCACTAAATAGAGGTCTTGGGTTACAACAAGACAAAGTGGTCGTGTCCATGAAATTGGACCCAAAGCACTGTGTCTGCCTTAAGAAGTTGATCTGGTGGTTTCTCATCCTGCTTTTAAGAGGTGATTCTAAGCCATGGGCTTCTACCATCCACAAAGAACTACAAAAGAGTGGCAAAGTCAGGAACAGAGTTCCAATGATTCTGTGAAGGAGGATCATTCACTTGGTCCTCCTGGGAGAGTCAAAAAGCAAAGCAAAGCAAAACAAAACAAAACAGAACTCTCTGGTGCCAGTGGTTTTGGAAAATGCTGTTTGAAAGCAGTACATTTTATGGCCCTATTTACAGAATTGTGAATTAATATGTGCTCATAGCCTAAGGCCAAAATACCCCGGTATGTGGAGTTTTCTTTAAAAAAGCTACACATCTATTACTGTTTTCTAAGGTTTCATGGTAATTGGCATTCACTAGGGAATTAAATGGATCTGTGACACAAATTTACATTAATTTATTCAGTAAGTAATGGCATGTTTTAGGGGGTTCAAAGTGATCATAATAATGGCAAGTCAACAAATCTGATGATTAGCATTGTAATGAATGCAAAACCACAAGGCACGGGGTGGATAGAAATGAAGGTGCTCTTCGGAGGTCGTTTCCAAGAACATCTTATATATTTACATGACACACGGCCAAACTAGGAATTCTGTGTCGTTTGTGCAAGTGACAGTCATGTTCAAACTCAACCAGATCAGAGGAAACAATTTGAGAACCGATTTTAGAAGCAGCTATTGGGAAAGGAAGAAAACAGTCACTGAATAAAACAGCAGGGATTGAAGTTAATACTTTTGAGAGTCCCTCAATAAGAATTAGGTTTGAAAATCCAATGTGAATTTGTTTCTAAAATGTTTAGGTGTATGGCTTCTTGTAAAAGGACAAATCTATGTTTCCAAAGTGATCCAAAATATGTTTCAAGTTGTTGTGCTTAAATCTCGAAGCAGACACAAAGTATGCTTGTCATGACTTGCTAACTTACTCATTATTTCTTCTGCTAGTTTTGGGACTTGCACCTCCCTGTAACTTCCAGTTGTGATTTCCAACTTTAGCGTGCATGGGGAGAACAAAAAGTCTAGCTCAACATGGATATTCCAGGCCCCACCACAATTTTGATTTGCTAAATTTGGGGTAAGGCCGTAAAATCTGCATTTCAATAGGACTTGCAAGAGACTCTGATATAGGTGGATAGTCATACCTTGGGAAAGAGCCTTAGACCAATTTTCAAGGGTGAGCTCTGAATTTACACCTTTATTTTGGAGTGGCTGGATGGATACAACGTATGCTCTCCTATATTGTTCTTTTCTTATTAGCATAAATCTTACCAAATCCCTGTGTCTGGAAGCACAGAGCAGGACAGAAAGCAGTTCCTGTCCTTGGGAAAATCCCTGTTTTCTCATATTTCAAATAAGAGAGTTAGACTAAATGCTGTCTAGATTCCTATATAGTTCTGATACTTTATACACATATCTGATGCCTGGCAAATATTTCCTGAAGCTTATGACTCAAGTGTTGGCCAGTGTGGATGGAATGAGCAGGAAAAAACAGAAATCAGTCTTTGGGCCATTAAATCAGTAAGATACCCCTCCCCAGCCTCACATTTCAGCCACAATGGAGGGAGCTGGAATGGCCATTAGATATACGAACTCTATGCTCAAATGAGAAAAGATGTGTCTGGTTTTGATAAAATTTTTAGCAACTGTCTACATATAATTATCAGAAATTAGATATTGACTGCCAAGCTGCCATATCTGTGTGGATGGTTGATGATTAGTATAAAGAAGAATCACGTTTAGAATACCTTTTAATAATTCTGTCAGCAACGAGTAGACATCTTTTGTGCTACAAATGACTAAATTCAGAAGGTTTCCATTTGAGTAGCTATATGTTAAGCGAAAAACCAATTCCTTTACTTGATACTGCAGAAACAGTTTTCTTATGAGACAGGGACTATGAGATTAAATCATAGAATCAACAGTAGACTATTCAAATAATAACACTGAAAAACTCTATATTAGAAAAATTATGACTTACATTTTTCTGATAATGTATTTTACACAGGCCATATATGATATAAGTGGTTTAAAAAAATCTGTTGGTTGACAGTTGAATCTAGCCACAAACACATATTTACTCCATATTTCTGTAAAACGACTATAGGTAGCAAGAAAAAAAATGTTCATCCTTATGATTATTTAAAATAACAGCACGTTATATAATACTGATACCTAATATTTTTAAAAAAATGACTGCTTTTTAGAAAACATTTGCAAATAGCCACAGCAAAACTTATGAATATAAGGTCCATTCATTCATTCAGTCAGTCACCCATTCACCAGACATCTCACTGTGTGTCACCAAGTGCTAAATGCTACTCGAGACACTGGAGATGGGCCACGTGGTGAGGAGGAGAGCCAAACAAAGCAACTCTCTGTTCTCATGGGGGTTAAATTCTAAGGGGCTAGACAGACAATAAGCAAATCAGGAAATAAATATGTAACCCACACCTTGAGAAAGAGCCTGAGACGAGTTTTCAAGGATGAGCTCTTACATGCTAAGTGGAAAATAAAATAGAGCAAGGAACGAAGGGTGATGGGGAATTTTGTATTAATTTGTCAAGGAAGCCATTCTGATAAGGTGGTAACTGAGCAGAGACCCAAATGAAGTGAGGAATGTGGCACAAAAACATTGGGGAAAGAGATGGACCTGGGGGGTATTTTGCTAAGTGAAGCAAGACAGATAAAGACAAATACCATACGATTTCATTCACATGTGGAATCTAAAAAATAAAACAAATGAACAAAGAAACAGAGCAGGAACAGACCCATCAACACAGAACAAACTGGCGGTTGCCAGCCTGGAGGAGGGTGGAGGGATGGGGAAAATGGGTGAAGTGGCGTAAGAGCTACAGACTTCCAGTTATGGGAGGAATAAATCACAGGAATGAAAGGTACAGCCCAGGGAATATAGAGTCAGTCAGTGGTACTGTAATAACGTTATATGGTGAGGGACGGTGGCTACAGTTGTGGTGAGCATAGTGTGATGTATAGACTTGTCCAATCACTATGTTAGACACCTGAAACTAACGCCACATGGTATTAACTATACTTCAATTTAAGAAAATTAAAAACAAACAAGCAAAAAAATCATCAGGGAAAGATTTCTAGGCAGAGAGAACAGCAACCAGAAAGTCTGAAACATTCTAAAAAGTCCCAACACGAATTTGAAAAAACCTAGGCTTTTTCAAAAATATTGGAGGCTCTCCTGTAGCTGAAGTTCTCTCTTTTCTAAGCTTCTTTGAACACTCAATCCTAGTGACTGCCTGCTCCCCTGGACTTCTATAGCAGAATTTAACTGGTAACTGACACTTTGTTTTGGTGGTGGGCCGAGTCTGATCTCCTTGACTGGACTGTAAATTTAAGAACAAGGATCATACTTAATGCTATTTCTGCCATCAACTCCCCATCTCTACCCTACATGCCCTGCTGTTGAACATATATTGGCATTTTTTTTTTTTTTTTTTACAAATTTATCTTTTAAGAGAGAAGGAGAGAGAGTTGAGGTGGGGGCAGGAGGAGAGGGAGAGAGAGAGAGTCTCCAGCAGACTGCCCATTCAGCATGGAGTCAGACTCGGGGCTTGATCCCAGGACCCTGAGATCATGACTTAAGCCAAAATCAAGAGTTTGGGCGCTTAACCAACTGAGCCACCCAGGTGCCCCTGTGTTGGAATCTTAATAAGATATTTGAGTAATCAAAAATGTATATGCAAAATTTTTTGCAATTTAAAGTTTTTAATGAGAATTGTTTCTTTGTCAAGATTCTCTGGGTATGGTATGGATTCACTACTAGGATTAATAATAATCACTATTATTTCAGTTTCCACCCCACATATACAAAAGCTTACTTAAAAGGAGAAAAACGTAACAAATGAGGAGATATATTAAAAGGCTTTATTCACAATAGAGAAATTTTACAAATATAGTTTTTAAAAATTATGTGTCAATCTATTATGTTTTCCATAACATTAAAGATTTATAGAAAGTTGGAAATGACAGAATAGACTTATGTACAAATTTAAAACAATCAATGAAAAGAATGGGTACTATATATGAAGGAGTCATGACAAACATCATTGAGTTCTATAAATTTCATACAACTTATATGTGTAATATTAATTGTGCACAGTATACCAAAAACATATGCAGAAACACAAACTTAAGTGCTATTTTAATTATTCACCTTTCAGGATGTGAATACATATGTAAACTTAACTGCACAGTTTTGCTGAAAATGAAATGAAAGACAGTGCCTACCTAAGGACTTCAGTTATTTAAAATAATTAACACAAAATATAAATTTAATTAAATTACATCACCATAATATTCTCTTATTTTGTATACATTTTTGGTGTTTTGGGACGTAGGTTAAAAAATCCATGTTCTAGAATTGAAAAACTTTGATCTTGCCATTGGCAGAACAAAATGTAGTACAGTCATCTTGCCTATTTATATCAGGATACAAAAGGTACATTATAGAGCAGTGTGTACACATGACCTGATTTTAATATCCTATCTGCTGCAGAAATACGCATCACCTTTGTGCTCTTTCAAATCAAATTGAAAATCAAAGAAAATAAAGTAATTTAAATTGCTAGTCCAAGGACATTCATGTGAAAATTATCATATAAATACATATGGCCCAATTTTTGCAATAATCTCACACGTTGCTTTTAAGTCCTGGGAAAAAAAGAACTCTCAACTATCCATTCATTTCATAAGGTGAGCTGAAGATATGAGTGGAAGGAGTTATTCTGGGTCACAGGAAGTCATTAACATTGCAATAATGATGCACTAAAGGATCTTTTTCATTTACTAATTTTATTAATTTTTTCTTTGACATAAACCAATGTACAATATTGAAAAAAGAGCAGGTCACACAGGTGGTCCTTTTAGACAAAGGAAATCTTTTGAAACACTTTCAAAAGGTGAAACAGCTAAAAACAATTGAGTCTATTGAGATCTAAGAAAATAATTAAAAAACATTATGTTGAAGCATATGAAATTGCTGATATTGGACAGTTTCTCAACTACAAGCACAGCAATTCCATATGCTTCAGCCTGATTCGCAGGGTTGCACTGAGCTATCTGACCACTCTAGGTTGAAAATGCAGGTGCTCCAAGTCTCTGTTCCTCAGTATATGCATCATCACATTAGCCCTTTCTAGGAATATATATATACATAATTCATATATATATTTCACATATATGAAATATGAACTAATATGAGAAAGCACAAGGTGCCACCAAATGTATTCTTGAGAAAGCCACTCATATCTCAAAATAATGCTTATTGTTAATGAAGAATCATATAATTATTTTGATCTGCTATACAACTGTGGGGGATTAGGAATGTCTATTCCCATATATTGCTTTTAAGCTGGAATCTCTGTGTTGAGTTTGACCAGACAAAATGTACTATATTCTTATTTGGCCTGAAAGTTTATTAGATTTTCTTCAATTGACCATGAACAGACACATTAGCAAAGCTTCTTTCAGAGTTAAATCCTGCTTTCACAAATTGAAATGAAATAATTTCCTACATTTGAGAAAGGACCCTTTTCAAATCTGAAAAAAAAATGTGGACCAAATGTAATGCTTTTTTTGAGAACAAGAAAAAAACCTTAAAGATGAAATACAAACTAAAAACCATGTTAAATACTCACCCTTTCTTTAGAGAGACTCAATTTCTTCATATACCCCGTTAAAAGCAAAAGCTAACACATGAAAAGTTATACTGTTTTCTTTCAAAAAATATAATTCAGTAATAGCAGAGCTCTGCAAAACTTGAAAGCTCCATTCGTGTGGTAGGGGATGGAAGAAATTAACCAGGACATGATCCAGAAATGACACAGGGCATTTAAAGTAAAATTTGAGAACTAATTCACAAATTAGGAAACACTAATATAATTAACCAACAAAAATATACTGTGGTTCCAATGAAATGAGGTCAACATGAGATGATCCTTTTGGGAATGACATTCTAATTTGAATTACAATATGAGTGAAGTATTTTAGAAGACATTCTATCAAATAATGATAGACCTGCATAAAGAGGCTGTCTGTCACAGTTATAAGATCTGTCTCTGGTGGATAGACAAACCAGATTAACATAAAATTGAAAAGGAAAAAGCTTTTTTAATATTTAATTTATTATTATGGCTTTTTGCAACATGGCAAAACATTACAGCTTAAAGCAGACGTCATCTCCTCATAGAGGAGGAAAAAGTTTTGCAGTCAAATCAAAATTGTAATTAAGAGGTCACTGGTATACCATTTTATTCAGTGTAATAAAAATGATATACCTTCATGAACTCCAGAGATTACTTAAAAAAAGTAAATACCTGTGATCCACTGACTGAATAATAAAGGATATGATAAGGAATTTAGGTCCATCTATGCCTATGAAAATAAACATAAAAGACTGCAAAACAATTTTAGAACTTAGAATAATCACAGGCCTACTGATAAAAATTCATCATGTGCCTGAATACCAGAAAAGGAATTATTAAGGTATGCAGTGAAGGGAATGGAGCAGAGTAAAATATAAAATGTCTTTTTATTTTTCATTGACTTCGACTTCCTTTTTATTCGTACAGAGTACAGGGAGAAGATGTGCCTCGGTATTGAAGATCCAGTGTTCCAGTGGAAGTAGATCATCATCAGAAAATATTAAGTACAAATATCTGGAGAGAGAAACATGAGTATATGAGGCCCAAGAGACCGTCAGGCAGTGAGAGCATAAAGACAGCAACGTCTCCATTCATCTTATGGAGAATCACGGACAAGGGCCAAGTATTGCAAAACCCTGAGGCGATACAGTCACGAGTGTGGAATAAAGAAGCTGCTCTGTGCTCGGGTGTTGGTGTAGGAAAACCTACTAAGCAGTCCCCAGGCATCAGACTTATATAATGACTGGAAACACAGGTGCAAACATGTGCCACGCATGGAGAGTGACCTTTGGAAGCAGGCACACTTGCTCTTATTTATTAGGTGTTCGTGATAAAGTCATCTGCAAAGAAGATCTGACCAGGTACCTCAGCCCCATACTTTTGGGATACATTTTACTTACTTGAGTGTTTCTGCCAGGAAGAAACTCTGCTGCACATCGTCATAACTCTCGTGTCTGAGGTAAACATCCCTTAGGCCTGAATAGCCTCCATTCACTCGGCAGTGATTTTCCAGGGCCTAAGTTACCGGAAGAGGGAAAAAATGGTCACATTTCAATAAATTGCTTGTCACCAATTTTTATTATGAAATTGCCAAATTGAAATAAAATAAGGATTCAAATTGAATGATACATGTGGAAGAGTTTCAGGCAAAAATTAAAAAATAACACAAAATGCAAATGCATATAAAGCATGAAAAGTTGGGGCGGCTCAGTCGGTTAAGCGTCTGCCTTCGGCTCAGGTCATGGTCTCAGGGTCCTGGGATCGAGGCCCGCATCGAGCTCTCTGCTCAGCGGGGAGTCTGCTTCTCCCTCTGTGCTCTCCCCCCCTTAAAGAAATAAATAAAATCTTTTAAAAAAATAAAGTATGAAAAGTTAAAGGGTATATAGACAATATATCTCATCTAATTAGAAACACTTCTACATTTAATTATGAAATAATTTTTCAGTGTTTTTTTTTTTTTTTTTACCATTTCCTCCTGTGGTCTAGAGCAGGGTTCGTCAAACTATGGGTCACAGGCTAAACCCAGTCTGCTATTGATTTTGTAAATAAAGTGTTACTGAACCACAGCCATGCTCATCTGTTTACATATTGTCTGTGGCTGTTTTTTCATTACAATTGCAGAGTTGAGTACAGGCAAACCTCGGAGACATTGTGGGTTTGGTTCCAGACCACTACAATAAGTGAATGTTGTGATAAAGTGAGTCAAGTGAATTTTTTGGTTTCTCAGTGCATAGAAAAGTTATGTATAGTGTCTAGTATAGTCTAGACTATACTAGAGTCTATTAAGTGTGTGGTAGCATTATGTCTGGAAAACAATGTACATACCTTAATTAAAAAATACCATTGCTACAAAATGCTAAGCATCATGAGTGTTCAGTGGGTTGTACTCCTTTTGCTGGTGGAGGGTCTTTCTCTGATGTTGATGGCTGCTGACTGATCAGGTGGGTGGCTGTCGAAAGTTGGGGTGGCCATGCCAATTTCTTTAAATAAGACAACAGTGAAGTCTGCCATATCAGTTGACAGTTTCTTTAACAAATGATTTCTCTGCAGCACACAATGCTGTTTGACAGCATTTTACCCATGGTAGCACCTCTTTCAAAATTGGAGTCAATCCTCTCAAACCTTGCAGCTGCCTTCTCAACTAAGTTTATGTTAATATTCTAAATTCTTGGTGGTCATTTCAACAATCTTCACAGCATCTTTACCAGCAGTAGATTCCATCTCAAGAAACCATTCTTTGCTCATCCATAAGAAGCAACTCTCCATCTGTTCAAGTTTTATCATTGGATTTGGCAATTTAGTCACATCCTCAGGCTCCACTTCTAATTCTAGTTCTCTTGCTATTTCCACCTCATCTGCAGTTACTTCCTCTACTGAAGTCTTGAACTCCTCAGAGTCGCCCGTGAGGGTAGATATCAACTTTTTTCAAAGCCCTGTTAATGTTGATACTTTGGCCTCCTCCATAAGTGATGAATATTCTTAATGGTATCTAGAATGGTGAATTCTTACCAGAAGGTTTTCACTGACTTTGCCCAGATCCATCAGAGGAATCACTGTCTAGGGCAGCTATAGCCTTATGAAATGTATTTCTTAAATGCTTAAAGTCAAAATGCTCCTTGAACCGTGGGCTGCAGAGTGGATGCTCTGTTAGCAGGCATGAAAAATCCATCTCATTGTCCATCTCCATCAGAGCTCTTGGGCGACCAGGTACACTGTCAATGAGCAGTCATATTTTGAAAGGAATCTTTTTTTGCTGAGCAGTAGGTCTCAACAGTGGGCTTAAAATATTCAGGAAACCATACTGTAAACATGTGAGCTCTTATCCAGGCTTCGTTGTTCCATTTATAGAGCACAGGCAGAGTAGATTTAGCATCATTCTTAGTGCCCCCAAGATTTTTTGAAATGATAAGTGAGCACTGGCTTCAACTTCAAGTCACCAGCTGCATCAGCCCCTAACAAGTGAGTCAGCCTGTCCTTTGAAGCTTGGAAGCCAGGCATTGACTTCTCCTCTCCAGTTATGAAAGTCCTAGATGGCATCTTCCTCTAACAGAGGGCATTTCATCTACACCAAAAATCTGTTGTGTAATGCAGCCATTTCATTAACGATCTTCGCTAGATCTCCTGGAGAACTTGCTGTAGCTTCTACATCAGCACTTGCTGCTTCACCTTGCCCTTTGATGTTATGGAGATGGCTTCCTTCCTTAAAGGTCACGAACCAACATCTTTTGTTCTGCAGATTCCTCACCTCTCTCAGCCTTCACAAAATTGGAGAGAGTCAGGGCCTTGCTCTGGATTACGCTGTGGCTTAAGGGAATGTTGTGGCTGGTTTGATCTTCTATCCGGACCACTAAACTTTCTCCCTATCAGCATGCTACTTTCTTATCATTCCTGTGTTCACTGAGGTAGCACTTTTAATTTCCTTCAGGAACTTCTCCTTTGCATTTACAATGTGGCTGCTTGGCACAGGAGACCTTGCTTTTTGGCCTTTTTTTGTTTTTTTTTTTTTTTTTGGCTTTTGGCTTTTGGCTTTTGGCATGCCTTCCTCACTAAACGTAATCATCTGTAGCTTTTTTTTTTTTTTTTAAGATTTTATTTATTTATTCGACAGAGAGGCACAGCGAGAGAGGGAACACAAGCAGGGGGAGCGGGAGAGGGAGAAGCAGGCTTCCTGCTGAGCAGGGAGCCCGATGCGGGACTCGATCCCAGGACCCCGGGATCATGACCTGAGCTGAAGGCAGTCGCCTAACCAACTGAGCCACCCAGGCGCCCAATCATTTGTAGCTTTTGATCGAAATGGAGAGATGTGTGACTCTTCCATTCACCTGAACACTTAGAGGTCACTGTGGGGCTAGTAACTGGCCTAATGCCAGTATTGTCATACCTCAGGAAATAGAACGGCCCGAGGAGAGAGAGAGAAACGAGGGAATGGCGAGTCAGTGGAGCCATCAGAACACACAACATTCATCAATACAGTTCTCTGTCTTATTGGGGTGCTGTTCGTGGCACCCCAAAACAATTACCGTAATAACATCAAAGATCACTGATCACACGTCACCCTAACAAATATAATAGCAGTGAAAAGCTTGAAATATTGTGACAAGTGTCAAAATGTGACAGAGATATGAAGCAAGCAAACGCTGTTGGAAAAATGGCGCCGACTAGCCTTGCTCGACATAGGGTTGTCACAAACCTTCAATCTGTAAAAAACAGTGTCTGCACAGCACAGTAAAGCAGAGCACAGTAAAAGGAGGTCTGCCTGCAGTTGCCTATGGCCCCCAAGCCTACTTCCCTCTGGCTCTTCCAGAAGATGCTTGCTGACCCCTGATCTAGAGAGACTGTTAATGTCAACTGGGATTATAAACCCAATAACTGAGAAAGTGTAGTGGACCAAAACCAGCTGCTGCTACACCCAGAACATCTTATTTTGTAAACACTGATGGTGGAGTACTAATTAGTGATATTGGTCACAGATATCAAAGAAGAAAATGGAAAGCGGTGAAAAAAAATGTGGCTGATATCTATTTCTAAAATATGTTTTTCCTTTCTTTAGTATGGGATGGAAGAAAATGGGATGAGTCAATTTCTTAACTGTCTGGAGAGAAACGATCCTACATTCCTGAAGTTTCTCTGACTATAATGAGTATTTGGAAAAGAGATGAGTTGGGCAGTGTGGGAATGAAAATTTAGGTAACAACCAAACAACTTGCAGGCTACATGAACAAAGAAAATACCTCATGATTTGGTACCTTTTAAAAGCCACTGGGAAAATAAGATCAACTTAAAAACTGCTTTGATTATATTCTCTGTTGTAGACAACAAACCAAGCCGGGGGAAAGCTTGCAGAAAGGAAATTTCAGGTCCTATTATTTTTTTTCCTTCCTTCCTTTTTTGATAGAAGTTCTTTTTGATTAAAAAGTCAAATACCAGATACATTGGAGTAGGCCAAAGATTATTTGTAAAAAAGTAAAAAAAACCCAAACAAACCAGGATTTAGAAGAAATGGACAAATTTGTTGTTATGGAACATAATTAAATCCTACTTCCAGACATTTCCTAAAAAAGATTTTAACAACAAAACTTTTTCTTATTTTCTTCCCTTGAAGTTCTTTGGTGATAAGCTAATGAGAGGACAAGGCAGGCACGATAAACTGCCAACTCCTCTCTCCCACAGAAATTTCTATAAGCTCCTTCTTTCAATCATAGGGAAAGAGTTGTTCTGTGGTATGGACAATGCCCAACCGTTTTTCCTCTCTTCAGTTCACCCTCATTCTTCTTCTCACTCAGTCTTAATGTGGTGAGTCAGAGTTGTCCAGCACGCGTTCTAACATCTCAGAAGAAGGGGCTGAATCCTGGCCCTGGACTCCTTAACCGGGGCCTCCGATATGCCTGGACCCAGGCAGTGTCCCTTGGTTCAACATGGGGTTGTTATGAGAATAAAACAAGATGAAGACACGCTTCGCAGAGTGACAGGGATCTTTCAGAGGTTTAGAGAGGCCTAGCTACTTTTATTTTTTGAGGCTTTTGGCAAATTAAAAAAAAAAAAAAAGGGGAAAAATGCCAGGGGCCTTTTTTTTTTTTTAACTTTTAAAAAATGAAAAGCCATCATGTCAAATATAAATTTTAAAACTTTAGGAATATGAAGCTGGGGATAAGCAGCCCTCCTGGGCACCCATCACAGGCCCTGGCTTTACGGTATCTCAACAATGGAAGCAGTCATGTATTTATGCTGCATAGTCTGATGAGAACGTCATTTTACTGCAATCTGTTCTTGGGACTCTCAGACTCTAGGCATAGGACCACCTCGATTTTACGTAAATGCTTACATTATTAGTGACCATATGTGGCTGGGATGCGCTAAGAGCAGAGAAAAGAAAAACAGGAAAATGTTTACAGTTACTGGAACTCTAAACAAACCCAGACCCCAAGGGACTGTACCTCTTTAGGGGGGAGAAAGGTAAGAGAATAGCGAGCGGCATGAGTTAAATCGTTAAGTCAGAAAGGGAGAGAAAAGAATTCTCTTATCTTTAGGTTAAAAGTGTTAGAATAATGGCTGATCCATGGAGATTTCCAAGAGTGGACTCTAGGGAACAATGCTCATAATAAGGCTGAATGGTTGAGTTTGGTCTGAGTTCATAGGTAGAACCTAGCAAAACAGACATATCAAAGAGTCTGGAAACAGGGATCAAGCCTGGGGAGGGAGAAGCAGGAACTGAGAAGACAAATCACTTTCTGAGAGCCAGAATGTCCATATAGCAAAGGTCAGATTTAGGAGACTAGAAAAAATTGTCTGTGTGGAAAAAGAAGGACAAAAAATCCCTATATAAGGCTTATCTGCTACTGTGGACCAGGGGAGACATCATATAATCCATACCTACCTTTATAGACATTGTATAATCTATAACTACCAAGACATATATGAATACATAGGTATAATTTAGAGTAGAGCTTTATCAGAATATTATCCGTAATAGGGAGGAGTTTAATGAAGTTTTCATGACATTATTGAGAAAAACAAAAGAACTATGAGGTAAATGTTATTTTTGCTACATAGATTCACAAGTGTGTAAACATCTGTGATTAATGGATTGTTGGTAACCTGCGGAGAAGTTTCTAGTACCCTATGCTGGATTATATAATTTCATGTCTTGTTTGACATTATTATTGTGTTCAGCGTTACTATTCAGAAATTCAGCTAAGACACGGAAAGCAGGTTTATCGTATGAGTGCAAGAAGTCTGGAAAGGGAGTGCTTCGTTAGAAGATGGGAAGATGGCTGACAAATACTTTACAAATAGCAAATGTGGTTGAACACAAGGGTGAACAAAAGAGATGTCTCGACAGGAACTAATACAGTAGCTAATATCATTTGACCACAACTTCGATGTAAGCCAGGGGTTTTACAATCCACCAAAAAACCAAGTTGGACCATCAGCTGTGGGAAATAACACTCAGAAGAGAGGTTATTGGGTCACACTGCTCAGCCCTGAGAGACCACACACGTCATGAGGAGGTGGAGGGACATGGTGGATGAGGATGGACCAGTGGGCAGAACGTGCTGTCTTCAGATAACTGAGGAGCTGAAGTGTAGAAGACAGAAGGGATTTTCCCTCAGTACCTCCAGAGCACAAAACACTGTAAATTCTGGTTTCAAAAGGAGTAAGTTTCTAACACTTTCAGCCATTAAAAAATGGAATTACTTTATTAGTAGTATATTCTTTTTTTAAAACCACAAAGTCCTTGAATTGATGAGGAATAGCCACCTGGCAAAGATGATAAGGAGGTCTTTTCTTTGAGGGAAGGCTAGTCTATGTGTTTTAGTTTGGGTTCCCCTAAAAATGGAGCATGAGGACAAGGGCCAGATGCAACAAGTTTTTTTTTTTTTTATAAAGATTTTATTTATTTATTTGACAGAGAGAGACACAGCGAGAGAGGGAACACAAGCAGGGGGAGAGGGAGAGGGAGAAGCAGGCTTCCCGCTGAGCAGGGAGCCCGATGCGGGGCTCGATCCCAGGACTCCCGGATCATGACCTGAGCCGAAGGCAGACCGCCCAACGACTGAGCCACCCAGGCGCCCCATGCAACAAGTTTTTAAGGGAGGTGACATCAGGAAGGGAATGAGCAGGGCAAGTGAACCGGGGGAGGGAGAAGAGCCCGTGAAATGTGCTGAGCAGGTGACAGCTGTGGGCCGTGAAGGCTCTCTCCCACTGGAAACCCTCTGAGGAATCATGCAGAATGCATCTCAGAGTTATTCTGCAAAGGGGGAAGACTGGGCTAGCTGTTCATCAACTCTGAGACCTCACTGGTTCAGGACTGCCCCTGCGGACTTCACCTCTCCCACCTCCCGGACCACAGCCAGCTACCTGGGAAGAAGCTCAGAGCCGGGGCAGCTGGGAAGCACGGGGGGGGGGGGGGGGGGGGGGGGGGGGGGGGGGGGGGGGGG